>NW_005201214.1:0-7331 GCF_000372725.1 Emiliania huxleyi CCMP1516 | reverse complement strand
GTAGAGAGTCTAGAGGGCGGGAGCCGAAGAGCGGTGTGCGAGGCAGAGAGAGAGGATCGCCGCTTTGGGCTTGTTTGGGCGCGCCACTTGTCTGCCCTGCCGTGTCTCGAGACTCGCTCGTCGTCCGTGCGGTGTTCCGGTGTACACATGATAGATTTCTCTCCCTTTGACTTTGATGGAGTACACGTAGAAATGCAGATAAGGTGAATGTGTCTCTGAGGATGTCTCCGCAACCCACAACCTCCGGACATACGTGAGTACTCTGAGACACAGACAGAGTGCACACCCAGATCCCAGACTGCGCGCGGAGCGGCGCGTGGGGGGCCGTGGCGCGTGGGACCACAGTGTGCAGTGACACTGACAGTGCGCGTGCAGATAGACACACCTCTGTCACCTGAAAGGGCAAAGTCCTCCGGGCTACTACGAGAAAATGGTAAGAGAGACCGCGCGTGCCGGAGAGTGCGCTCTAGTCGTGTGCGTGTCAGTGTGCTTGCGGGATCGCTGCCGCGCCGCGCCGCGCGGAGGCTGCAGTGTGCAGAGCCAGAGGGATAGGCGATAGGCCGTGGCCAGAAGCTCACGCGCAGACAGGTAACACGAGCCAAGCGTAATAGCTAATACGCCAGTGGGTGGGGGGCTGGAGAGCCGTAGGGTGGCGTGGGTGAGGGCGAGGGCATGTGTGTGCACGTGCTGACTACGCAAAGCCAGGCACCCTAGAGAAGGCGAGGCGCTTGGGAGCAAAGAGCTGCTCCTCGCACGCGCAATCGATGAACGCGGGAGTCGATGACGGTGCCATTGAGCTCCTCCTCCTCTGCCCATCCTTTGGGGTCTGCGGCGACGCGTCGGAGCGCCCGCGCTTGCAGCCCCCCTGCCGCGGGCTCGAAGGCGGCGTGCTGTAGACGCGCGCGAGGTGGAGAGGGCGGGCAACGGGCGGACCCGCGCACAGCCACGGTGTGCTCGCCACGCTCTCCGCCGACGGTCGCAACCGCCAGTCGATTCGCAGCAGCGATTCGAGCAGTCCGAGGAGAGCTGCCGTGAGGGTGCACGGCCGGCCATAGTACTCAAAGATGAGCGGAACGCTCGGCTCGCCTGCCGCTTGCGCCACCGCCATCTGCTCCAGCAGCGGCGACGCAACGTCAGCCGAAGTGAAGGGAAATATGCCCGCCACCATCGCAAACAGGCAGATCCCGAGCGACCACATATCCGCAGCGTATCCATCGTAGCCCGGCACCAGGCTGCTCGCAGAGCCAGAGGTGTTGCTCTTGCGCAGCGCGTACACCTCGGGGGCGAGGTAGGAGTCGGAGCCGCATGCGCTGAAGAGCCCCCCGGCAGCGGGTTGGCGCGCGGCCGCGCTCGGGCTCCGCTCGGTCTCGCTGAGGGCCGCATCAAAGACCTTTGCCAGCCCAAAGTCGATCCTGAGGCGGGGGGGGGGGGGGGGCTAGGGCTCTTGAGCGCCCCCTCCCAATCCCCCCTGGCGGCGTGAGGCGAAAACCGCACCAGCGCAGCGCGCCGTCCGCGTCGAAGACCGCATTCTCGAGCTTGAGGTCACGGTGCGCCACCCCACGGGTGTGCATCTCCAGGACGCCCGCGGCCATATGCCCAAAGATGGGCCGAGCCTCGGCCTCCGTCAGCCCCGCCAGCACGCGCGAAAAGAGCTCGCCGCCACCGGCGGCCTCCATCACGATCGCGTGCATGCCGCTCGCGGCGTGGTAGAGGTGTGCCCTACCAACGCGCGAGGCGGTGAGTGAGCGCTGGCTGGGGGAGTCGCTGCCCGCCGGCGTCGCGCACCGATAACCCACCACGTGCCTCGCGCCTCGCATTCGGCGCATCGCGCGGACCTCGTCGCGAGCGGCGGCGAGATGGGTGCAGGTGCCGGTGCATGAGGCGCAGGTGGAGCGGAGCTGCTTGATGGCCAGCAGCTCGCCCGTCTTCGTATCGACAGCGCGCCGCACACGACTGCGAAGCAGGTGGGGCAGAGGCGCTGCTGAGGCGAGAGCATGGCGGGCGCTTGAGGTGACAGTGTGCGAGTGGGGACCTGAACCCACCGCTGCCATAGTCCGCGTTCTTCACGACAAAGCAGCCGCTGCAGAGGGCGTCAATGTCGACGACCGACATGATTTGAGGCAGAGGCGGCATTGACGCGTCGCGCGGGTCAGCGTTGGCGGCGCGAGTGGATTCAGCCCAAGTTTGGGAGGGCGTCGCGCCGTTCGTCTGCGGCAGGAGGTCGGCTTGCTCGCAAAGCATATTGGAGGCGAGAAGCGTCTCGTTGCGGACCGCTCGGTTAGCCAGAGCTCTCACTGGCTGCGCAAACAAGCTAGCGGACCACAATGACAGCGACGATAGGCCAAGAGCGGGTCAACAACGAAAGCAGGTCCAGTCCGTTCAAGTCTATGTTCGGGAGATTTCTTTGAGAAGTTCCTAGAGACGAAGGAAAACTGCCGCAACGGCGGACTGCGAGCCTTCAGCAACTTTATACGACGGGTAAAAGGTGTGGGACTGCCAAGGCAGGCGGCATGCAAACACACACAGAATGCAGAGAGAGCTACATGCATGAGCATGTGCATGTGGTTGATCCGCCTCGCTCGCTCGCTGCGTCGCTGGCAGAAACAAAGAAAGAACTCCCTCTGACACAGGTACACCACGGGAGCCGCCAAAGCGACTCCTGCGAGAATCAAAGAACTTTAACCAACGACAAAGTGTGTCGCCTGTCGCGCGCCTTGGCCCCTTGGGGGGTCTCACTCACTGAGCCCTTCGCAGGGCGAGTACCACAGAAGAAATATTGGCTCCAGACAGTCGCGCCACCTGCACAAGCAGCATCTTGGAAGGACGACCACCAGGGACACCAGGGGAACGGGAGCGGGGAGCGCATCGCGACACGTAGCGGGGGCTGGGCAGGATTCACCCACACGACAGGGTCCTGAAAGATAGAAAACAGGCCCGCCAAGGGACTCGAGCCAAGGGAGGGATGGCATGGGAGGCGCGGCACACGCCGCTAACCACACAGGGATTTTAAGGAGAGGAGTGTGGTGCTAGCCGTCGCCCAGCCCACCCTTGGGCTATCTCTTCGCAGTCTCTCGCCAATTCTCGCAGCAACCTTTATGCCACCTCGCAGTAATTTGAGCCCTTAGAATTTTACAACCAATCTCCCTCTCACTCACAACACTCAACACTAGGAAGAGAACTCTTACCTTGCCCAAAATTCTTTCGCGCGGGCGGTCGGTCGAGTGCACGGAGCTAAGTGCCTCGCCATCCTCGGCAGGAGTCGCTTTCGCGGCTCCCGTGGTGTACCTGTGTTAGTGCCAGTGCGCGCCAGTCCCGTGCCCACAGTGTCGTGTCGCGCCGCAAAATTCTTTCGCGCTCGTACTAGTACGGTTGCCCAGGCGCTCCGTCATAGCTGCGCGAATTCGCGGCTCGGCTCACTCATACGCTCACACTGCGACCAACCATGGCGGCCGAGCTCCGCGACCAGCAGGCGCTCCGCGCCGCGCTGCGGGAGACGCTCGACGCCAAGGGCGTTCTGCGGGAGCTGCGGGCGCGGATCCAGGCGGAGGTGTTCTCGGCGGTGCGTGACACGAGCGACCCGCGTCCACGGCTCAGCCAGGAGAAGCTACTGCTCAACGAGGCGATCCGAGAGTACCTCGAGTTTTCAGGGTACAACCACACGCTGTCGGTCTTCCTCGCCGAGGCGGGCCAGCCGGAGGAGAAGCTGGCGCGCCAGGTGGTCGCCGGCCAGCTCCGCCTGCCTCTGCCACGCGCGACGCTGGGCGACCACCGTGGCGGCCCTTCCTCCAAGGAGATACCAGTCCTGTACTCGCTCTTTGTGGACGAGGCATCGCGGCAGGAGCAGCCCGTGCCCCCGCCGGCTGCGGGCGAGGCGACTCCTCGACCGGCGGCGGCGCAGCCGCTGCGGCGCGACCTGCCCTTTAGCATTGCATCTTGATGGCGCTGAGCCCGTGTAGACGCCGCCCGGTGCGTCGTCCGCGCTGCCGTGGCCCCCCTTTTTTAGTTTGCTCGCGCACCGCCACGCCCTCGCGGCCGGCTCTTCGTGGGGGGTGTCAAGGTGCACCGGGAGTTGTGCCGGGAAGTCTGCGCCACGTCGTCCGCCCGGTACGGCTTTACGCGCCCTCCGGGCCGCGCGTTGCGCGAAAGCGCATGACTGTCGAGCACCGATTTACTCAACGTGAGCACCTACGTATACAGTATGACCCTGCCGCCTACTTGTTTTGTTCTTCTCTGCGCTGAAATATCGCCCACCCCCTTGCGTTTGAAAGCCGTTTGCTTGTCGCCTCTCTTCGCATTGTGGCAACGCCCCGTGCCCGAACGCGCCTGCACTCTGCACCCTGTGGGTAGAGTGTACGAGGCTGCTGGCAGAGATGTGTGCAAAGGTCCCTTCGCGCAGGCGCGCAGGCCACGCCGCACACGCGCCGGCTACTATCGCGGCGCTACTCTCGCGCGAAACGAGCTACACCTCTCCCCCGGGACTCGTGTGCCTCTGTGCCTCACAACTCACACAAACACATTCTCAAATTCATGTGCACATGGGTGGCGCGTCAATAGCATGTGTGCATCAGGGTAGCCGGAGTATCGCATGCGCGTCGCGGACTGCATGTCACCAGTGGTTCGCGGCAGCACGTATGCGGCGCAAGTCGGACCTGGGACGAAGGAGTTTGATCAGACCGCCAGTCAAGCAAAGGCAAAGCCGAAGGACGTCCGAAAGCGCCAGAAGCCGGCGGCCGATCGCTCAGCGCCGCCGCCCGTGGACGGGCGCAAGCACATCGAGCTGCAGACGGAGCAATACCTTGAGGAGCTGACCGACCGGCCTCCAGAGGCCGAGGCAGAGGTTCAGACAGATGCATTTGTAGAGTTGCTCCCGCAGCCGCTCTTTATTCCGGTCAAAAGTGGGGTCGATGCGGGCACGCAGGTTGAAGACGGTGAGCTCTTTGACTTTGACGTCGAGGCCAACCGCCCCTCTTGACCAGCCGCGAGTGCAAGCCGATACATCTTGAGAGCCTGTACCCGCGCCTTTGCAGGTTGAGCCGCTGCTGGAGGTGATCGTCGGCAAGACGATTGAACAGGCGATGATGGAGGTGATGGAGGAGGAGGAGCTTGCGAGCATGCGAGCGCACCAGAAGCACTTTGAGCAGATCCGCAACGCAGAGCTCGCAGAAGCCCAGGTCCGGTTACTCTCCACTCTCTCCTCCGAACCCCGCGCTCTGACGCGCCTCCCTTCGACGGGTAGCGGCTCGAGGAGGCTGAGCGTCGGCGGCAAGAGGAGAAGGAGGCGCGGATCGCGCAGGAAAAGCAGCGGCTGGAGCGTGAGAAGGCTGTGTCGGCCAAGGTCGCCGCGCGCTCGTTTAGCAAAGGCGAGTGGTGACCACGTCCAGCTCCCATCACCGCGGTGCACACGGCCCACGGCACGCAAATGGCACGTCCACGACGTTCTCGGTACGCCCACAGGCTTGCTCGCCGAGCTGCAGTCGGCAGTCACGCAGAGTCTCACGGAGTCGGGCTTCTTCTACGACCCGCTTGAGGCGGAGGTGAGGGAGCAGTTTGTGCCATGGCTGCTCGACGCGATGGATGACTGTGTCAATCAGGCTCGAGCACGGCCACCACCTGCTGGACCGACGCGCCGCGAACACAAGCGTGCAAGTGCCGTAGGCGCGAGTGGCGCGCGCCATTGCCGACGACCTCATTACGGCGGCCAGCAGCCGCGAGCTGGAACGGTCGGCCGAGGTGGCGAGGCTGGGCGTCTAGCTGTCGATTCCAGTTGCGCACTTCTAGCGTGGTCCAGTTTGCGCCAATGTGGGAAACGCCCCACCAAGTTCGGAGGTCGTCAACGTTGCACCTCGAATACCAGGCGCATGCTCCTCTCGCAACGCTGATGTATCGGCACCGCGCACACCCAAGACAACGCTTCACGCAACCCTCCACGCCCTCGCCTGGTGGGGTCGGCCACAGCCCGCTGTCCGCCTCCGCGCACGACCCATCGTAGCTCGCGTGTGCGCGATAGCAGAAGCCACGCAGTGCCATACGAGCGCGTGGGGCTGGTTCCAGGTCAGAGCCTGGTAAACTTTCCCGCCCGGGAGCCGCCGACTATTACAGTTGTGCATGTATTGCAATAGCCTTTAAACGGTGAAGTACGTAAAACCGAGCGTGTCGGAGAGGTGTTTCGACACCGAGTGTTTTGAACGTTTCTTCGCAGAAGAAATCGAGAGAAACTCTCTCGCCGGTGTTCAGAGCTCTGTGAACACCGGCTACTCGGCCTTACTTGCATGCATGCTCATGTGCATGTGCATGTAGCATGAGTTAGCCGCCGGTACGTCAACAGTGCGATAGCCGGACGGACAGCCAACCAACTAGGACCGCGCTAGAGATCAGTCAGCTCTGCGCTCACCGCGGCTCACCGCAGGTGATGGAATGCGTCTGTGTGTGAATGTTTTGGCGTTTGCTGTTTGCTTCACTCCACTCGTTTATTTCAACAATTCTGAAAAAGCTTGATGCTTGAAAATTGGTTGGGTTGGTAAGGTAAGGTAAGGTAAGGTAAGGGAAGGGAAGGTAAATTTCTCCACACACACAAAGTGGTGGGGCAAGGGGGGGCGATCCTCTCGCATCTCCACACATGGGCAGGAGCCCCACGCCACGGCATTCAAAGTGCAAGCACTGGCCCGGTGCACGTGGGTGAGCAGCCTGCCCCTCCCTCCCGACAAACCAGCTCCCGCACACGCACACAATCGGCACCTGGGTACCCGAGGCGAAGAACCACCCCAGCGATGCAGAGTGACTTGCTGTGTGTGCTAAGACAGGATCTCCGCAGGCAGCCAAAACGGGCCGTGCCGCGGTGTTGGTGCCTTCTCAAGCACTAGCATCGGACGTGCCGCACATATTCTCGACGGGCGGGTCACCTATCAATGTGGGCCCGGTGCGCACTAGGCGCATATGCTAGCGCAATCCTGCCCTGGTGGGGAACAGGTCAAAGATGACGCCGGTCCCGCCATCGCCGCCGATGCCGTCGCCCTCGTCCGCCTCGGAGGTCGTCGGGCGGGGCGTCTCGCCCGTCTCGAACCTGCGTCTCGCTGTGCGCAACTCCTGTGTGCACGATGACCCGGTCTGTCTGTCCGGCTCCACGCTCTCTGACTGTGATCTGTTGTCCTGTGCACACATGCCTGTGCAGAGACTGATGACTGTGAAGTGTGATCCGCCCTTATACCGCACACACAGAAGACGTAATCCTCCACAAATTCACAGGAATTTGGCCAACAAGCACATACGGTGTAAGCCTCTTCTCCGTCTCCACTCTGTCCTCTTGCTCTGTCTGCTGACTCTGGGCACAGACT
>NW_005201215.1:0-7344 GCF_000372725.1 Emiliania huxleyi CCMP1516 | reverse complement strand
GTGCTCAATGACCTCTTCTCGCCCGCCGTACGCGGTGATCGACGCCTCTTTCTTCGCGTCGCCGTCGCCTTCTCACTCGCTGGGCGCCAGCGGCGGCGTCCACCTGCCGACCGTCTCGATGCGCTGCCCTGTGAGCTCCGCGAGAGCATCTTCGCCCAACTGTCGCCCTCCTCCCTGGATGCGCTCGCTCGTGCAGGCGATCGGCAGGCAGCAGCGGCACCGGCGTGGCGCGCGTGCAGCGCCCAGCGTCAGCCCAGCGCCGACTGCGACGCTGCTCTGCCCGAGAGCTTGCTCCGGCCGTGTCTGGTGCGCCAGAGTAGAAGAGGTCACCAACCAGTCTCGGGCTGGAGTAATGGAAATCTCTGCGCAAGAACAGTAGATCGTTGGGGTAGAGACAGTAGATTAAGACTGGAGATCCTAGCGGATCTCTCACACGGACACGCCCAAGTCTCGCCAGTAGATCCCTCCTGTCCGGTTCCCCATTCAAGACTAAAGAACGAAGATTGAGATTGTGGATTGCAGATCGCTGAGCAACACGGGCCGAAAATGTGGGAGATAGGAGATGGAGAATGCAGATTGTAGATCCTAGCGCCCAGCCATCCGCCCCAGATGTGAGATCGAAGATTGAAAATGGAGGTCGTAGATTGCTGCCGGCGGCGACAGTGGCCAAGTAGAAGATTGGAGAAATGGTTGGGTAGTAGGGCTAGAGGGTCGCTCTACACTTAGCCTCTGCAGCGAGCGAGCGCTCAACTTAGCCCCCACACGGAGCCGGGCTCGGACTTAGACGCTGTATGGTCGGGGGCCATGAACTTAGACGACATAAGGCCAACTCCGGGCAAAACCCGGGTATACCTGAAAAGCCTCCAGGTTTACCCGAAAGAAATACCTGGACGCGTCCCACCAACGTATGCCGCGTATGCCGCGCACGACGCCATATCGCCTTCTCCCAGGGCCAGTGCGCTACTTGCGGCGCGCAACGCCTGCTCAAGTACCCCCCCCCACCATGTGCTGCCGCTATGCGTGCCTTAAGGCGGCTGCGGCGAAGCGGCGGGCGCGGCATGCCGATGGCAGTGCGGACGATGCGGTTGCGATGTGTTCTGCTTCAAGATCGTGGCGGTGCTTGGCATGCACTTCTGCGATCCCAATCAGCTCATCGCAACGAAGCAGCGCAACAAGCTGGCTGCTGCCAACAAGGCCCTATGCTACCTCACGCGCGGATCGTTCAAAGAGGACCAGCACACACAGGCTTCACCGTCACGCGTTTGATTAAGCTTGAGGAGCTTCGTGTCATGTGAGAACTGTTTGGCTAGACGTCGCTCAAGAATGAAGGAGCAGCAACGAAAATCGGAAGAGGAGGATGCTGAGGCGGCGATTGCTAAGCATGAAGAGGATCCATCGCCCTCCGCAGGAGAAGAAAATTTGGGGGCTGCGCCGTATCGTTGATCACGGTGGGAGCCTCCTGGCCCCAGGCCGTGCCACGGCCGACTTAGCCGATGTAAGAGGCTCCCGCTGATCTTAGACCGCGCAAGCACTCCAGCGTGGCTAGCCACACTTAGACCCGTCCAGCCTCGAGGCTCAGAACTTAGACTACTACCCAACCAGTATTGGAGATTGGAGATGAGAGATGGTCAGTGTGAATGAATCCAAATTGCATCTCCTTGAAGGTTTGAGCCCCCCTCCTCCCCCGGGCCCCCGAATCGAGATTGGAGATTGGAGATTGGAGATTGGAGATGGAGATCGGAGATCTGACTGAATCCGGCCTAAGATGACGACGTTGGGAGATTGGAGATTGAAGATGGAGATCGGAGATCTGTCTGACTGGATCCCCGGCCTAAGATGACGACGCTGTGGATTGGAGAGTATTGGAGGTGGGGAGGTCGGAGCCCACCCACCCCCTAGTGGTGTTGATAGATGTTTTATAGATTTTTGTTTTTTCCTGTGGTCTGTGCGCGGACGGCCCGGGGAGCCTGCGGCGCCATCTTAATCTGCGCTCCTCTTTATGGCCTGCGGCGCCTGGCTTGAGCTTGGAAGTGTAAACGAGTCCGCCAGGGCGGTCTGCAAACACGGAGCGCGCTGCGCGCGTGGACTACGACGAAGTTATCTGCCTACTTTGCGACCAGCTCGTCGAGCCTGTCAGTCAGCCCGTCCGGACTTCCTGCGAGGCCCTGAGCACCCTGGTCGAGGCCGCAGGCGGTCGCCGAGTCGACAACCTCGAGTGCGGCGGCAAAGGTTGAGTCAGGCATGTCCAGACGAGCGGTGCAGGACCGGGCGGCGACGAGGATGCAGGCTTACTGGCGCGTGCTACGCCTGCACTCCGAGTTGTTTTGACGTTTTGTGTGTGTCGATAAATAAAACGGGGGGCAATAGCGTGCTCTGCCCCTCGCTCAGGCCACTCGTCTCCGTTACGCTCCGAATTTCTCTGCTCGCAGTCACCGCGCCACTCCGCGCTGTCCTCTCGCTAGAGATTTTTTCTTTTCCTTTTCGCGGATTTTCATCCGGACCTTTTGTTTGCCCTGGCCCGGCTCACGCAAACGAGTGAACGAATGTCGGGCGACTCTTGCCCCTTCCCCTCCCTCCTAGGAAACTTTCCAAGGTCGAGAACACCTCTAAGGCTCCACCCTCTTTTCGCGCCATTTTGCAATCTCCAGTCGGCCCACACGATCTCTAGGCGCCTTTGGCGCGAAGTCAGAATCTCCACCTCTGTCGCAAGATCTCAAGCGACTGCACGCACCAACTCGAGATCTCAGACTCCTCTCGAGCATCTACTCCGAAGAAGATTGGCCTCCACCAGTTCTTCAATCTACTGCTGCTCTTGGCAGGAGATTTGCCACTTAAGAGATCTCTGAAAGGCATCTACGATCTACAGTCCAAGGATCTTCCGATGTAGCGCAGAGATTTCCATGTATGTCGGGCTGAGTGCGTTCCAAAGCACCAAACCAGTAAAAAAAAGCGCTCAAGCGGAGGCGGCTCGCTCTCGAAGCGAGGTCATCTCACAGCACAAGCGCGACACCGATACATGAGAAACGGAGAACAAACTTTCCGCCATACACGCCTCTCACGCGTGTGACACACGCCCCACACGCCGCCACGGCCACGGCCAGCCCCTTGGAGTGTGAGATCTCGAGTGTGAAGGCGTCGTAGCCCTCCGGTCTACTGAAGACCCGCAGGGCTGGAGCGAAAATAAAGCAAGCGAGTGGGCCACGGCCCACGCCCCGCGCAGCCCGCGCGCCAAAAACACATACGCCTCACGCGACGAGGACGTCCGACACACGGAGAGGGCTCTAAGAAAAAGTGGTGATGTTTTCCGGGTCTCCGGCCGCGACACGCGCCGAGAGCATGAGCGACGATAGGCCGAGCCGGTAGGCGTGCGCGGCGCGGCGCATGAGGAGCCAGTCGGCATAGAGGGCTAAGACGTCGTCCTCGGACACACGGGACACGTCCGTCTGCCCGAGGTGCACTGGCCGGCCGAGCTTGCGCGTCGTGAGCATGCCTCTCTCCTCGGCGAGCTCCGCCACCCGCTGCGTGTCCGTCACCACCACGTGCGGCAGCGCCTCGTGCTCCGCCGCAAAGCGATCCAGCACACCCCGTAGCGCGCCGTCGGTCGCGGTCCCGTTGCGGAAGACCTGCCGCCGCTCCTTCGACCACTTCCAGCGCGTGCTGCTCGACTCTCTCTGCATGGAGCCGTCGCCCAGCCGGGCGTGCATCACCACAAAGGGGGCGTTGTCGGGCACGACTCTTCCCATCGTGCGCCGGAGCGCGGCTGTTGGCTCCAGAAAAGCGCGCAGTGCGCATTGCATCGACCGGACCGACCACTTCTCGATGCCGGTCCGTGCTCTGAAAAGAGCGGCGTTCTGAACTGGTCCCGGACCGCGCTCGAAGAACTTGTCTGGCGCAGTGTGCTCCCCCGCGCAGAGCTTGACCACGCTCGGGCGGTCGGTCACAAGGAGACCTGATACATGCGTGCGGTTGTACACGATTGGACGCGGCCATCGCATCCACAGGTGCCACTCTGCAACATTGAAGACCGGCGGCGACATGCGCGATGACCGGTCGGGGAAGTGGCTGCGCGACGGCGGCACTGGCACCTCCCCTTCCCTCGCCACTCCCGGCAACCTCTCCCAGCCCTCAGGCTGCCAGTCAAAGCCTCTGCCACGAAACCACTTGCGGATGGTCCTCTCGACACCTCGGCCGTCCCCACACGTGGCGAATCCAGGGCAGGCCAGGATCAGCGCTCGCTCTGTCAGGACGGACGCGGCAACGAGCGACTGGAGGCCAAACAGCCACGCGCCAAAGCCGGACGAGGAGGGGCAGTACAGCAGCAAACGGCCCTCGGACAGCCACCGGGCGTGCTGCGCGGGGTACGCGTCCTCAAAGTAAGCGCACGAGCCGGTGGCGGGCGTCGAATGTCCAATCTGGCGGGGGCTGCGGAGCGCGGATGCAGACATACGTGTATATATCTGTGCGTAGGGCGGCAACGCGCTGTTTGCCCTTGCGGCGGGCGCTTTTTCTTTTGTTCGAGGCTGCTCCTCCAGAATCTCGCGGAGCCAGCTGCTCGGTGTACCAAGTCCGTTGAGATCGATTCTTTCGTGTATTTCACACCGAGGCTGCTGACGGCGGTTGGAGGTTGCCCTCCAGGGAGGGGCCGTGTGCTTGGAGCTTCATGGAACCCGCCCGTCTGTCGCGACTGCTAGCGGCCGCCGCATCGCTTTCGGCCGCCACATGCGATCCGGATAGCAGCAACGAGGCGCCTCTTAGCGCTGTCGGGTGGCACGGCGCCATCGTCGCTGCCTGCCTGCTTGTCGGTGTGCTGACCTTCTTCGGCGCTGGCACTGGTACAGCTTCAACTCCGCAGCACAAAGGCCTTGCGGAGGAACGCTACTTCCAGAAGCTGCTCGAGCCGGACGACGAGAGCAAGTTTTCAGGCAAAGGCGACGGCTTCTCATGGAGTCAGACTGTGTCCGAGGTTGTGGTTGAGGTGCCGCTTCCGGCCGGCGCGAGGGCAAGAGACGTGGCGTGCCGCGTGCTGCCGGCCTCGCTTTCGCTTGCGGTGTGCGGCCAGGCTGTGCTGCAGGGATCGTTGCTGCGGAAGGTGCTGCCTGACGACTCGGATTGGGTGCTCGAGGATGCGCCCGGGCAGGGGGAGGGGAGGCTGCTGCGCCTCACGCTGGTGAAGAGGTCGCCCACTGCGGGGCTGCAGCACTGGACTAGCGTGCTCGCAGGTGCGTCGAGCGGGTAGACTAGCCCATGTGCACACCTGTATCATGTTATTTCTTTTTCCTTCGCGCAGAGAGATCAAACTTCAAAGAGAATCGGCGTTCGTGACGTGTCTTACGTGTACGTAAGCTGTAGAGCTGTTTAACATTAACTTTGGGCCTAACAGTTGCGCTAGTGTTGGGTGAAATCCTTAACGTTGTTCAAGTGTGTTCACCCCAGCTCATATGCTGTTACTGTTTGTTACTGTTGTTACTGTTGTTCAGCGGTCAGCAAGCAGAAAATGCCAAAAACCCGGGTAAAACCCGAAAATACCTGGGGGTTTCCGGGTATTTTCGGGTATTACCCGCACTGGACGGCACGCTGGAGATTGTCGTGGATGGGTCACTGGACACTGCCAGGGCCTTCCTTATTGTTGTTCAGCCGGCCTAACGTTAGCTACTGTTGTTGGGGAGCCCCACTGTTGTTCTGTTGTTACTGTTAACACTAGCAACACTGTTCAGCTCCCAACGTTAAACAGCTCTAGCTAAGCTGTACAAGGACTAAGGCATAAAGCGCCGCCGTATATAAGGTAAGGTGTAAACGTCTCCAAGCGACTGGCGCGTGCATCAATTGCGTCGTGTGAGAAAGCGTGGGCGGCCGCTTTGGGGAGTTCGCGGCCGCACTTTCGTACCGAGTCATTTCTGGTTAACTTGCTTGCAGGCTGCGGCCCAATCGAACACGCTCTCCCTCCGGCGCAACGGGCATGGCCCTCGGAGCCCTCGGCGCCGCCACCCGGCTGATCGCCTCGCAGACTGTGCGCTGCGCCCGTGCGGCACGCGCGCCGACAAAGGCCGCCCGCGCAGCCGTGGCACTCAGCCCGCCACAGAGGACAAAGGCAAGCGGGGTGCCTACGGGCGCTGCGGGCGAGGAGACGGACCACGCAAAACACGCACCGCCGAGGGGAGCGGCGGCCACGGCCGCACCACTCGTCACGCGCGTGTGCAGCCCGGCCGCTACGCGCCGCTGTCCGCCCTCGGGACAAACTGCGGAGAGCATCTCGAGGCAGGCGGCGGCGGCGGCGGCGCTCAAGGCGGCGCCGAGCGCAGTGTGTAGCAGGAGGAGCGGTAGAAGGAACTGCGGAGTGGCGAGGCGAGGCAGCGCAGGCAAAGAGGCGTAAGCGGCGGCGGTAGCAAGCGCAAGCCGAACACAACGCGTCTCGGGCGCGGCGACCCGCGGGCGGCCGAGCCGAGAAAAGGCGAGCACGCCGAGCCCTTCTGCGCTGAGCAAGGCGGCGCCCGAGCGAGGGCCGAGGCCACCCGCGTCGGCGTCGCCGCCTGCGCCAGTGCCCAAGACAATCCAGAGCAGGAGCGCCTCGTTGTACGCAGTCTCAGCTAGGGCCAAGAGCCCGGCGGCCGCCAGCACACTGATCGCCGCTCGAGGGAGGGGTTCGCTGCTCTCACTGCTTCCGCTCCCGCATCTGCTGTCGCCACTCAAAGACCCGCCGCCAGGATTACCCAGGGGCTTGTACCGTGAGGGCCGTCCGCCGACCGCCTTGAGGGCTGCCGCCGCGCCCCGCATAGCAGGCGCGGCTCTGTGGTGCTCCACATTGACGCAAGCGGCCGCAGTGGCAGTGGCTGCGGTGGCCGTGGCAGGCAGGAGCACCGCCGCCGCTGAGGCGCCGAGACATAGCGCAGCAGAGGCGAGGCACGGAGCCAGAAATGGGCGGGCCAAGCCGTCGTCTGGGCCATCGCCGCCGACGCCGCTAGTCTCATTCCCCCCCAACTCGAGACCGCTGCGAACAGTGCCCACCAGGGACCCGATGATCGGAGGCAGAAGGAAACTGGCACCACTAGCCACCGCCACGTTCAGTCGTGTTGGGTCGAGGAGCGATCGCTGCGGCGGCGCGGCGGGATCAGAGACGAGGCAGTGGCGCACCGCACGCTGAAAGGGCGCCGCGGCTAGTCCGGTGAGCGCTCGGCAGCTCAGTGCAAAACCAAATGAGGTGGTGAGCCCGAGGCTGAGCGAAGCCGCCGCAAGCAATGCAAGCCGCACGCAGAGCTCTCGCTGTCTTCGGACTGGCGAGACTGTCCGCGGGCAGATTTGGTCCACCGTGATACCAAGGTGGAAAGTGGCGGTGAGGAGACCGCTCCA
>NW_005201216.1:0-7366 GCF_000372725.1 Emiliania huxleyi CCMP1516 | reverse complement strand
ATCAGATATTTAAATATTTTACAAAAACAGGGGCTGCGCGCAACCCGTTGCCAATATCATCTGGCCCGCTGGGTGTGCTTCTTAGCCCCCCGGCCCTGGATGTGCGGTTGCTGACTGCACTCCAAGTGCTCCAAGTGGGCTGGCTGCTCTCTTTGCTTATTTTTGATGGATGACGACGGCAAGTGCTCAAGTACGGGGCGGCAAAAAAGAGGGTTTTGTCCCCCAATCACCACTGGAGCACCCATGAGCGCGAAGCGCGCGGCTTAAGGTGCACCTTAACAGCGCCTGAGCTGCGGCGAGGTCCAGCTGCCATCGAAGTAGGCGCCCACCGGGGAGTAGATGCGCAGCGCCACGTTCCAGCCGGGGTAGATCTCCAAAAAGTTGGGCTGCGATTGGTCGCCGCCGAAGTGGATCACGAAGGCGCCGTCCGCGTCCGGCTTCGCAAAGGCCGAGTTGACGTTGTAGTGGCCCCCGCGGGCGAAGCCGTCCTCGTCGTAGACGGTGACGGACCAGAAGGCGCGCGGGTGATTGGGCACGTCCCTGAGCGTGAGCGTGTGCGGGTCGGTCGAGTCGACGGCGTCGGGGAAGGGGTAGACGGCCCCCTCCTTCGGCAGCCCGCCCCAGCCGACCGCGACGCCAAAGTTGCGCATCTCCTCCGAGAGCTCGCCCTTCTTGCCTGTTTGCAGCGAGGGGCGTGAAGAGACACGCCGCTCGCGCCACAGTCGCGCCACAGTCGCGCGCGCCAAATATCATCTCCGACGTGACGCCCTCCTTCCCTTTCCGCTCGTTGTACGCCTTGCGCAGGGCAAGGATCTCGTCCATGTCGTAGGTGAGAGGCTGCTGGTAGCTGCCCGGCTCGGCCTGCTCGACGGCGATCCCGTCCTGCACCTCGGCCGCCAGCCGCAGGTCCGCGGGGTCCTGCATGTTCACCCGCGTGCGCACAAACGCAAAGGCGAACCGGCTGCCCACAGACTCCTTGGTGAGCTCGTACCGGCCGGGCTCGGCGGCGATGAGCGGGATCCAGTGCTCCTCGTCAATCACCTCCAAGATCTGGTACCGCTCGGTCTGCGGCAGCACGACGGTTGCCGCGCAGGTGAGATCGAGCACCGCGAACGAATACATGGTGTCAAAGTTCGGGCCTGTGCACAGGGGCACGCGTGAACACGTGTCCACGACTCTCTGTGAGAGCGGCCGCTCTCGGGACTGTGACTGTGTCTCATGCCCCAGGTTGCCGTCAGGTGGCTTCCTTCCAAGCCCAGGTGTGCTCCGTGTGTGACGGTCTCTCATGCCTTGCCGGCGTCCAGTCGTTGCTGCTTCGCCTCCCTATCCATCTATTCTGCCCGCACGCAGTATTGTTCGATCGTCAGGGTCATGGCCGGCGCGTTGATGGAGCATGACACCGACACCACCACTGCCGGTACCCTTGGCGATCTTCTTGACGTAGTCGCTGAGGATGACTGCCGTCTCGGCGTGGGCGTAATTCGCCTTGGTCACTGGAGTGGCCATTCAGCTGTGGCTGGCGGCAAGGTGGGAGGTGCTGATGAGGGCCTTCAGGCGCGGCGGGCTCCTCGTAGTTGGTCGGGCAAAAAAGAATTTTTCGACCGCGTCTTGTGCAAAAAAGAAACGCCCGTCAAACGACACTGGGCACGAGAGACAGGAGAGGGAGCGACAGGAGGGGAGACGTTGTTCCCAGAGGGGGCGCCCCAGAGACACATAAACTGGAAGGACGAAGGCTACGAGCTGTTCGTGGGGCACGGCGCACGGACACGGGGCGAGCGCGATCAGAGTAGGGGAGCTACAGGAGGACCCCCTAACGCGCTTCTTGCTTCGATACGACGAGTTTGAGACGGGGGGAGAGCTGAGAGACGGCAAGGGAGCGCAAATCAAGATGGGAAAAGACAGCGAGCCGCTCAAGTCGGGGAAGGGACGAGCGAGCTCTGAACGTGAAAGTAGCGCAGACATGTCTCGCGCTGCACGTCTCACACCAGTTCACACACTTGGCGGCGACGGACGGTGGTAAGGACCATGAAGGCAAAATGGCGGAAGATCAAAAGTACGCGCCGAACCCTAGGGTGGCGTACGGCGTGTTCGAAGGACCGACGCGATTCGGGAAGCGCGTCCCGGGAGACGCACAGGTAAAAGATCCCAACGGAATCGGACCCTGTGGAGAAGAGGAGATACGGACAGCCTTTGGGGCGGGCATGTGGGGAGGAAAGCTGCCGAGCACGTGGGAGGTGATAGATGCGGAGATGTACGCGATACACTCGCATACCTACGCAAAATGGCGAGCGCGAGCGACGCGCAGGCGCGGCGGTGCCTAGTACTATGCGACTGCAAACCCGCGCTGCAGCAGATTGAGAATGCGCACCGTAAGGGGATGCCTGAGGGCCTGAGGGACTGGGACGGTCTCCTAGAGGCGATAGCGTACTATAGATCGAAGCTAGAGGCGGTGGTCTTTGTGTGGGTGCCATCGCACGTGGGAATAGCCTGCAACGCGTACGCCGACGCGGTGGCGACAGGATACCTCGGAAATAACGACACGGAGGACGCCTCAAAAGTGGTGCGGGACGCAGTGCGAACTCGGCCATGCATGTACACGGTGCGAAGGGAGGCGGCAGAGGACACAGAGAAGAGGGAGATAGTGGACCGACGGACGTACGGGCACATGTGTCAGAGCGCGCACGAGTGGGTGTGCGAACAATTCCGAAAGACAGTGAGGCCGGGATCACACACGGCAGGGGTGGCGGGACGGCTGTGGAGCGAAGTGGCGGCGTAGCCAGCCTCAAACACCCATGGGACAATAAGATGAGATTGCCAGATGAGGAATGGGGGGAAGGACAGGCGAGCGACATTTGACGACGTCGGGGGTCACAATGTGACGACCAAAACGATCTTGGGAGCCAGGGTGAGACAACAGGTCGGGGTGCCACACGGTGCACACCACAGGCGCATTCTAGAAGGGGAAAAGAAACGGGGAATGAGGGGCCCCGCCGAGTGCGTTTTGGGGATGCAGAGCGTGCAAGGCGGCTAGGGATGAGGCCGCAAAAGAGGCGCGCGAGGCAAGGAGGAGAATCGGAGAACGGAGAGACTGGGACGATTGGACACAACGCCTTTCGGCGCAACTCTGCCCTCCTCGCGGCATATTTTGGCCCCTCGAGTTTATCGAGCTCTCCTCGCGCAAGGACGACTCTTCTGAGTGACGCCCACTGCGATCATTTGCCGCCAAGTCATATCGTTGCTCAGGTCCACTCTCTCTTCGAACACTCGTGCCTCTACGGATGATGCCGGGCCGGCGCTGGGGTCCCCTTCGGGTGCATCGTGACATCTGACAACTGGATTTCCACTGGTTCGTCCTCCTCGGAGTCATCTTCCCCGGCTTCCTTCCGCTCGGCTCTTCGCTCGGTACGTTCGGTGTGGCTCACCCTCCATGCCGTGAACAGGCGCTTTATCCACCCTATATTCTTCTCTCGTTCCTCTGCCCGTGCCTTGGTCTTGTCGTTGTTTCGCACCCATGTCTGTATGGCAATCGAGGCTGCCTTCCCCACTACCTGTAGTTCACTCGTCACCTCTCCCGCGAGCTCCCCTCTCTTTCTTTCGGGTATGGAGTCCGTGAGTGCGGGTAGCGTGCAGGCAATCACGGGCGCTATTCTGCAAAGGGGTGTGAACGGAGAGAGCAAACTCCTGGCAGCTCCCACAGCCGAAATGTGCGCCAGCTGCCCGCTCACCTGTGTCACGCCGCCGCGCACGCACCTTGCTATGTGCTCGCGCGAGCTCCCGCCCGAGCCTCCAGCTCGGCGTCCCACTGCTGCGGAGCCGATCGCTTTTCCTCGGCGCTCGCGTCGAGCCGAGCTCTCGGCACTCTACGGCGGGCGTCGCTGTGCGGGGCGCCCGTTTCCTGCTGGCCCGAGCGGAAAGCTCCACGTGCCCGCGCGAGCTCCGGGCCGAGCCTCCAGCTCGGCGTCCCACTGCTGAGGAGCCGATCGTCGTCCGTCGGTGCTCTCGAGGAGCCGAGCTCCTTGGCCTGCGGCCGGCGACGCTGCAGGACGGCGCGCGCGCACCCCCCCCCCCCTCACCCGCGCGCTCTTCCGCGGGCGGCGCACACGCACCCCTCGCCCCGGCGCTCTTCCGCGGCGCAGCCCCCCCCCCCCCCCTCCCTCGATCTCGCGGCGAGAGCACGAGCGCGCCGCCCCCCGGCGACGCGCCGCCACGCTCTTCCTTAGGTCGTCCTCCGAGATATCGGTGCCGGACCGGCGGGGCGGGGGCGGGGTGGCGTCGGAGCAAGTGTCTCGGCCTTCGGTCGACGGAGCGGCGACCCGCGAGTACGCTTCGTGGGCGCCCGACGAGGGTGGTGCTGCTGTCGCTCTGCCGCGTGCGCAGGCGTGCGCAGGCGTGCCGAGGTCTCGCGACGGCACTCAGCCCTTCGCTGGGCGTGTGGGACGCCGGGTACGACGAGCACGGCTTCTGGTCCGTCGAGGCTGCCCGCGCGGCGCGCGACGCGGCGGCGGCGCTTGCGCTGGACGCCGCCGACGGCGGCGCGGGGGCGGCGCGGGGGCGGCAGGCGCGGGGGCGGCAGCCGGCCCAGCGGGTCGCGGCCCTCCGCCCCCGCGGCGTCGTTGGAGGGCGAGCACCTCGAGTACCTACGGCGGCGGGGTGCGCCGTTGGCCGGGGGGCGCTCTCGACACTTACCGGCTGAGGTCACGTCGTCGGGCGCGTCGACGGGCTGGTTGGCCATGGTCCGCACGGCGGGGCGGCTGCGCCGCCAGGACTCGCGCGTCGCTGCACGCGGCCTGCAGAAGGAACGACAGCTCGGCGGCAAGGCTTTTCTTGCGCCGGGACGGCTAGGCTTTTTGTGAGACGCCGCTCGCGGAAATCGAGGAAGGCTTGGACTTTTCTTTTCTTGGGAAACGGGAGTGTTGGTTTAGAAGAGGCTGGCCAGCGACTGGACACACCGGCATGGGGGGACGCAAGCAAGGACGGGGATTGGAGGTTGTAGAGAGAGATTTAACTTTTTAAGCACAGCTCGAGGCGAAATAAAATTAGAAAGAAATGTACTCCCACCCTCTCTCTCTCTCTCTCTCTCTCTCTCTCTCTCTCTCTCTCTCTCTCTCTCTCTCTCTCTCTCTCTCTCTCTCTCTCTCTCTCTCGCTCTCTCTCTCGCTCTCTCTCTAAACCGTCTCACTCAAAATCTCTCTTTCTATCTCGGCTCTCTCTCTCTCTCTCTCTCTCTCTCTCTCTGACTCTCTCTCTCATGTCTCAAAATCTCTCTCTCAGAAGCGGAGCACACACGAAGATCGAAGTCGGCACAACAAAAATCCAAGAGAGGGGTGGGAGGGCGGGAAGCCAAAAAAGCCGTCCAAAAAGCCACAAAAAGCCAGCGAGCCTCCCGTTACGCGATTGCTCGCGAAGCGCAGCATGATGTGCGTGGCCAGCGTGGGAGCAGGCCGGCGCCGACGCTGCCAGAACTAAGACGAGACCTTGACCGACGGACGGCGGCCCTGCGGGGGAGCCTCCGCGCGGTTGACGACGTCCTCGTGACTTGCCTTCAGAGCGACGAGGTTCTCGCATGCTTTGAGGAGGCGCTCGGCGAACGGCTGCCAGAGATGGGCACGGATGCTGCAGCAGGGCGAGAGGCGAACGCCGAGAGTGCGGAGGCCGCACCGCGACTGGAGGCTGCAGCAGAGCAGCAGCGGGATGCGGATTAGCATGTTAGCACTGCCGGCGCGCCACAGCGAGGCAGAGTGCTGCAAAGCGCGAGAGGCGTGGTGGTGGCATGGGTGGTGGGCTCCGGACTCGAGGCTGCGGAATGGGAAGGGGGCGGGGTGAGGAAGAGAGAGTGCATGTACTGAGAGGCTAGCATGCTCATGCTGGGGGTGAGTACTGGTCAAAACAATCCTCCGACAGCGCGCCTGGGTAGTCGACGGGCCCCCGGGGGCGACGGGGGTAAATCCCCTTTGCAGCCAAGCCTACAGGGCACCTAATTTTGTCGTACTCCTCTTCGGTGAGCGCTCCAATCCTCCAAATCTAGACCCTATTGCCTTTAAGGAGGCTGCCCTCGCGCGTCTCAGGAATGTGGCGGTGTCTTTTGAGTCCGGCGCCTCCCGTTCGACTCTTGCTGTCGCCCTCGCCGCGTGTTTGTCAAGCTTCCGCATGAAGTGACGCGCGTCTTCCTTATTTCCAGCGCAGCTGCCGCTCAGTATGTGCGCCAACGACGCCTGTGGTGATATTTTCGAGAGAGGCTTAATCGAGTAGAATTCTTTCGTTGGTGTGCCGGTGATAGTACTAGCACGCGCCAGTTCGCACCTGTGTCGAGCCTGTGTGCTGTGAGACAGACTTCTTTTGTTAAATTCTTTCGTTGTGTGTGCAACCGATGTGCCGACAAGAGCCGCCGCCTCGGCGTGTCCTCGTCGTCGGCGCGGGCATCGCTGGAGCGCTCACGGCCATCGGCATCCTCGACGAGCTCGAGCGGCTTGAGGCTCACACGACATCGACGAGGATCGAGGTCGACGTCGTCGAGGAGGCGGCAGGCCCGGGCCACGGCGCTAGCTTCGGCGGAGCTTCGCTGATGCTCTTTGACAACATCCACAAGACGCCGCTGACACTGCTCAGCGCAGCCCTGCAGGGCGTCGTGCGGCCTGCGCATGGCTCAAGGCTGCGTCACTGGCTGCGGTTTCTGCTCCTCGGGGTCCGCCTCGCCACTTCGCGCCTGAGGAAATTGGCCGTCGGCCTGCCCGCAGCCGCGCCGCTCAGCAAGGCGGACTGCCGCGAGGCGTTGTCTGCTGTGCTCGCGCGGCACGGGGAGCGGCTGGGCCCGCACGTGCACCGCGGTGCGCTGTTTGTCGTCCGGAGCGCGCGCCTGTGGGACGAGCTGCGACGCGCGCAACCCGGAGGCGGGTACGAGCTCCTCGACGCCGCGGCCGCGAGAGCGCTCGAGCCGTCTCTCGCGCTCGAGGAGCCGCTGCTTGGCGCGGCGCTCTCGCGCCGGGACGGGTGGTGCGACTGCGAGGCCCTGCTGCCCGCCCTCGCCGCCCTGGCCACAGAGCGAGGGGCCAGCTTCGAGTACGGCGTGCGGGTGGAGCGGTTGCGGGCGGCGGGCGGCGCCGTCGCGTGCTCCCTGCGGCGCGGCGGCGGCGCAGGAGCGGGCGGCGAGGCCGGCGGCGCTGTCGAGCGAGAGTACGACGCCGCGGTCGTCTGCAGCGGCGCTGTTCTCGACGAGCTGCTGCCGGGGGCGTGCGTGCGCGGCGTGGCCGGCTTCTCCCTCCGAACCCCGTCAGGAAAGGCGCCGCCCGCGCCTCCGCCTCGCCTCGCCCTGGTCTTCCCCGAGCAGGCTTGTTCGCCGGCCAGAGGCGTCGTGCACCGAGCACCTCCC
>NW_005201217.1:0-7425 GCF_000372725.1 Emiliania huxleyi CCMP1516 | reverse complement strand
ACCTCGCTGTCGCCCGCCGCACAAGCGAGGTGCAGCGCAGTGCTTCCGGCGTGCTCCGCGGCGCTCGGGTCGGCCCGCGCGCGGAGCAGCGCCAGAGCCGCCGCCGAGCCGCCCGGGCCACCGGCGCGGATCGCAGCGTGCAGCGGCGTGCGCCCCGACAGGTCTGCGCGCCGCACTGCTGCGGCGGCAGCCGCCGCCGCCGTGTCGAGGATCGCCTGGAGGACGGCAGATATGGGCAGATACGGGGAGATATGGGGAGATATGGGGAGATATGGGGAGATGTCGAGGATCGCCTGGAGGACGGAGGCGCCACCGGACCCGGTGCCGGCGACGGCGGCGAGGTGGAGAGGGGTCTGGCCGTCACCGTCGACCGCGCACAGGTCGGCTCCCGCGTCGAGCAGCGCCGCCGCCGCCGCCGCCGCGAACGAGGCCGCCGCCTCGAGACCCGCGACGGCAGCGGCGAGGTGCAGCGCCGTCCGGCCAAAGTACTTGCGCTCGACCGACGCGCCGGAGGAGAGGAGGAGGCGGAGGCAGCGCAGCTGCCCCTCGCCCTCCGCCCACCCGGAGCCCCACTCGGCCGCCGCGCCGCCGCTCCCGCCGCCGCTCCCGCCGCCGCCGCCATCCGCAGCGGCAGCGGTGCCGCCTGCCGCGGCGTCGTCCGCCGCCACCGCCGCAGCGAGCTCCTCGTCAGAGTCGTCCGGGAGGTCGGAGTCGCCGCTGCCGAGGAGGAGCTGCACGCGCCGCACCGAGTCCGGCGCCCACGGGTCCTTTGGACCCGCAGCCTTGACCGTGGCCGCGATGGCGGCGGAGGAGATGGCGGCGTGCAGCGGCGTCGCGCCCGTCGAATCGGGACGGTTGACGCGCTCGATAAAGTGGTCGGCCGACGGGCCCTCCAGGCCGCGGCCGCTCTCCAGCACCCGCTCCAGCTCCGCGTCGTCTCCGCGGTTGACGAGCGGGTGCAGCCGCACGAAACGCCACGCCGGCAAGTCGGCGGCGGCCGCGTCGTCGTCGTCGTCGCTGTCGCCGTCGCCGTCGCCGTCGCCGTCGGCAACGTAGCTCTCGTCGTCGTCGTCGTCGTCGTCGTCGTCCATGTCCCCGTTGAGGAGGTCCGCGAGCGACATATATGTGTGTGTCTCGACTGATGTGTTGGCGCCGCTCGACAACACGCCCCGATCGACAAAGATACCTAGGTAAGCACCGCCCGCACATGCAACGTGGTCTTTCGCGAGGTGCTCACCTCTCGCGTGTGTTGTTTAAAAAAGAATTCCAGTGCCAAAACCCTGTAGCAGATCAAAACCGCGGCATGGTACTTCGATTTGGTCGATTTGGCGTCCCCCCCGACCGCGCCCGCCCCTGCCTCCCGGGGGCCCGGCCGACCATGCCAGCCGGCGCCAGGCCGGCCGGCGGGCCCAACCCGAAGCGCCCGGCCGCTCGGCGGCTCCGTTCGGCCGACGGGGCCAGCCGTGCGGCGCCCGGTCGCCCGCCGCACGCAGGACCGAGCCCAACCGGCCCACGCGCACGGCCTGGCCTCGACCGCCACTCTCTGCGGCGGAATCGGCACCGTCGGCGCCCTCTGGATCATTCTGGCACTCCTCGGCTTCCTCCCGACGGTCGGCGGCACCAACCCCGTGCGCTTTGAGTCAGATTCGATCCTCGGCATGCGCATTCAGAGCCACTGGTTGCCCACAACTGGACAGTACCTTGCGTATCAGCGGGACACGTACACGAATGTGACCGGCCGGGATCTGCAGCTCGAGGCGGGACGCACGACTTCCCTCTTCAAAACCATGACCGAGACACTCGACCTCGCCCGTACCAACATCGCGAGCGGCGTCAAGGAGGACGATTTGAAGCCGATCCAAAGACCTGCTAAACGGACCGTAGTCCGACGGACGTCGCCCAGACGTACATGCACGACCCGGCCATGACGAACACGACCGCCCTCACCAAGGGAACGAGCTACCTCAGCTGAGGAAATATGTCTTGAAGGCAACAGAACACTCGGGCCGCTTCGTTCTCAACGACAGCGCTCGCACAAGGCCGTCCTCATGGCGGAGGTGCGATGACGTATTAGACTACATTTGGAAGCAGAAAATGTTGCTGCAGGACAAGACTTCAAAGATCGAGAAGCTGCAACAACTACACAGTGAAAGGCAACGTATGGAGCTACTGATTGGAGCAGCTTTGGTATGCGTCTTCCTCCTCTCTTTCCTGAAAGCGTTGCGGGATTGGCTTCTGCCGCGGATCCATGGCGAGGTGCAAGGCGTGCCTGTCAGAGCAATCAGAGGGGTGGCCGTTCCCGCAGTACGACTGGTTCGAGTTCCAGTTGTTGTCGACGCCGAGACGGTTGACAACTTCACACGCGGCTTGCCTTCTCCGAAGTCTTACGGAGAGAGAGTTGAGAGAGAGATTTTTAGGAGGCCAATGGTCTACAATTCACAACGCTTCCAATATTGTGTACCAGAGAGATAGGTGTGAGAGCTGTGGGAGCGGCCTCTTCAACTGAGCCAGTTGGTTAGAGGCGTGTGTGTGTGTGTGAGTGGTTGCTACTTTCAAAACGATCGGCGTCGTGTTGCTCCTAACACTACAAGTACCCGTCGCAAAACACTTAGCAACATTGCCGTTTGCGTCGCTGGCACCAGACGCGTCAAGCCCTGGAGGGCGGGGCCCGGCGCCACATGGCGCCGGCCAAACCGTCTAGTACACTGAAAAAGAGAAGACGGGTCTCCCTAGTACCGTAAGTTGGTGACAAACTTGAGGGACGCCCGTCGGGGGGGGGAGCACACGGGTGCACAACAGGTGGCTAACCTCGAAATCTGCACCTTGGATGGCTGCGCGCCCTGTTTCGCAGCCATCCGTGCTAAGGATGGCTGGCACGCCTAGATCTCAGCCATGCACTCCTACCGGATGGCTGAGAACTAGGCATGCCAGCCATCCTTAATTCACATGGTTGCAATTAAAGCATCCTGGCCACTCCGCCCTCCCAGCACGCGCCATTTTGGCTGCCTTCCAGCCAAGTGTCGCCGTTATCGGGGCACGCTATCCTGCGCAGTCAGGGCAAGCGGGGGCGAGGCGCAGTCCCTCTGGTCTATACTGGTGTGGTTCTGTCCCCTGTCTCGGAGGGGGGCAAAAAGATAAGAATGTCTAAATTTTTCATCTCAGTCTGGCGACCTTCCTCCGGCTTCTCACCGGCAGTCTCTCACTACCACGGGCACACTGACACAGGGGTGGCAGGGGCGGCGGCATGAGTCTCCCACATACTATGCGGGCCTCACTAGAGGTGCGGCCTGCGCGTGTCCTCGCCCTTGGGAAGGTCTTGAGGGGGGAGGGGAAGGGGCTGTGTGTCTGTGCATGCATGCATGCATGCATGTGTGTGTGTGTGTGTGTGTGTGTGTGTGTGTGTGTGTGTGTGTGTGTGTGTGTGTGTGTGTGTGTGTGTGTGTGTGTGTGTGTGTGTGTGTGTGTGTGTGTGTGTGTGTGCGTGCGTGTGCGAGCCGCCCTGAACGCCACGAGCGCGCCGCGAGCGCCGTAGCGCCGCAACCGCCCAAGTGTGAGTGAGTGAGTATTCTTGATACGAAACCACGACGACACACACCAGTCGACTCGCATCGGTTGCCTCCATGAACGGCGGAGCTATTCTCGCGTCCACACCACACCTGGCTCCAACGTGGACACGCCCATAGCTGGGGACACTACTAGGTCACGCATGGCATCAGAAGTTTTAAAAAATTGCTTTAATTAACCCACAATACTCGGCGCTGTGCTTCCCCCCCCCCCCCCCCCTGTCCTCTCCGGACTAGACATGTGCACTACATTGCCTGGGGTTGGGGTGGTGGGGCTCTGTCGGGGCATGGTGGCTGGTTGTGGTGGCTATGAGTTGCGGGTGTGGGTCGCCAGCTCTCGCCAGCCTTCTGCAGGCATCCTAAGTTCGGCAGCTCAGCCTCCTCTGTGCCAGGGATCGCGCGGGGCGCAGCACGCCCTGTGTCGTCTGCGCGAGATCCTAGTCCCTGGTTCACCGAGGCGCCCCCTACAGGGAGTCAGCTCAGCCGCGTTCCTTGTAGTGTGATGCCTTTAAGCACTTTAGGTAGTCGGTGTGCCGGCTCGTGAGGCCTTGACAAACCTAATTTCTCGTGCGCGAGTCGTCGCTTCTTCCGTGGTGAGGTGGTCGAGTCCCACTCTCTTTAGTTCGTCATTCACTCGTCTGCTCAGGAGTCTGCCATAGTAGTCAATGTCCCCATGGGTTCTACTTTGCTGCTGATTTCTTTTATGGTCGAGAGTCGCTGACTCGGTCGCTCTTGCGTCTTATTCGTCGGAGCCTTATTTTGGCCTCTCCCGAGTACGCTTGCATGTTTCTCACTAATAGATTTAAGACCGCCTTCCAGGTATGTTCGGGTTTGATGTCCTCCTCTTCGTAGAAGGAGACTATTATCTGATTCCACATGTGCAGATGAAGTGCGTTGTGAACCTCAGGCGTGTCCGCTGAGGTGCCGATGACAGTGAGTAATCTCGGAGGTTGTATGTTTAGTGACTCTCCCTGTGCAAATACAGCTCGGACGACTGGGCATACGTCAAGGTGTCGCAGCGTTTCGGAGGTCTTGTGGCAGAGCCTGCATCTCGTGTGTGTTGTTGTGTCTAGTCCCCATACGCCTTGAGCTGTCTCCGAAGGACCAGCTTCCTGTGGAGGATATGTCGGCAGTAGCATTGCTCTTGTAGCGTGAATCCACTCTTGGGGGTGGACTACTTTGTTGCTTGTCTCGACTTTGTGGCGGAATCTTGACGAGCTGTCGTGCGGTCGGTCGGGTCGCTGTACTCGTGCCCTTGACTCTCTTCCTCCCTCTCTTATCCACCCTGGGTTTTGTTGGAGGTCCTTCTCCCAGTTTTTGAGGATCTTGGGTTGGGTCATACTCTTTCTGCTCAGATATTTTGTGAGGTCGCCGACGCTTATCTTATCAAGTGGTTTGTCGATCCCGTCGAATGTGTATGTCTCAGGGTGTGGCCAAGCCACCTCCTCGCTCTCTTTGTAGCCTTGTCCCCACTGTAGGGCTGGTAGTGGGTTGTGTCTGAGGAATCCGTCCTTAAGTTATTTTCGTTCCTGGGTGGACTGTTCCTTTGGCGTCTTGTTCGGCTAGCCAGTATTCCTCGTACCATTCCTTCTTCACAGTAGGGTGATAAGAAACAAGAATTTTACAACAAAACTCCCTCGCACGACACTAGGCACGGGACTGGCGCGCACTGGCACTAACACAGGTACACCACGGGAGCCGCCTAAGCGACTCCCGCGAGGACGGCGAGGCACTTAGCTCAACTCTCTCTTAGCTCAGAAACAAGAACCTCGCATGCGACGACAGTGAGGGTGTGAGAGACAGACCCAGGGAAGGTCTTCACACGAAAACACAACCCAGGACCCAAGACGCTCGATGCGAATTCTTTTCCCCGCGATGTCCACCCCGCCGCGCCGCCGCTCGCGCCACCTCGCCGCCGCCTCCACCGCCGCCCCCTGTTGGCGCCTCGCTTCACAGCTGCTCCTGTGTCTGGGAACATAACTTCGCGAGGGAGCGACGCGGAGTAGCTGGGGCTATACCAGGCAGCCGCGCCGAATTGGAAACTAGCGACCTTCCTCCGGCTTCTCTCACTGGCAGTCTCTCACTATCACGGGCACACTGACAGAGGCGGCCAAGGCTCACGCCGTGGGTGGCAGGGGCGGTGATAGGATATACACAGCTGTGTGAGCCGAGCTTTTTCTTCTTCGCCCCTCGCTGTGCGCGGCGCTCTCCGTCCGGCCCGACGCGGGATGCTCTTTCTTGGGCCCCTGGCCGGCCGCCCACTGGCCTTAAGGCATCTCGCGGCGACACCTCCATCGATGTGCCGCGCGCCGCTCCCCTGCCTCGCCGGTCCGAGCAGCGATGATGATGTGCCCGACCCAGACGACGAGATTGATTACGCCTTTCAGCGGAAGCGCCTCGCTTTCCTGGCGGACCTTAGGCTCGAGGATGCGACTGTACCGGCCGACGAAACTGTCGATGATGCAGCCACCACCGCCGAGGCGGAGTTGTGGGCCGCCGAAATGAATGTGTTGTCAGCGCAAGCCGAAAAGGTGCGCGCATCGGACCAGAGGGTGAAGCTCGCGATGGAGCTCAATGATGTGGTAAGACTGCGAAACTTGCATGGGCTGCTCTCGGCCGCGGTCGCCATAGCGGCGGCAATGCTCCTCATTCACGCCATGCCTGCGGTTGACGGTGTATCATGACACGGCGCTCCGTGCTGAGGCACAACGCTACTTACTGGCGCGCGGGGGTCTCTATCGTTCGCCGCGCCAGCGCTCTCGCTCCCTCTATGTGTGCGGTTGATGTGCCCTTGCGGCGCATTTTCCAGCTCGCGCGTGCTCGGTCTCACCTCGCCAGTAAGCACCTCGCTGCTTTGATTTCTTGGCCACGGCCACGAGAAAAAAACGACTTCGATGCGCTGCAGTGTGCAGAATGGACACAGCTTGATTGTTGATACCCGGTACGGCCAAACACGGCGGAACACATGTCCTCTCGAGCGCTAGTGTCTTCCGCTTCTAGGGCTGCCGGCCGCGAGTGCCCTCGCGCTGGCCGCCAGCGGGTGACGGGGCGAAGTGATGAGTGCTGCCCAACCCGCGAGCATGCCCCCTGTGCAGCACGTTTGACTGCGAGGCCTAGCAACAGGTTAGACGAGGAGGCGGTGAAGGCCTCAAAGGTTTGAGCCGCGCAGTGAGCGCCAGGGCCAAAATCAAAGCGGCAAAGAGCAGAACCACGGCTGCAGTCAGAGGCAACGGCGCAGGCACGGCAGCAGTTTCGGAGAAGATTTCGAACCCGATCATCGCCTTGAAGCGGGCCTCGACCTGCGGGCCAAGGCCTCCCGCCCAGAGCTCGCTCGTGAGGCTATGGTTCGGAGCTCGCGCCTCGCAATACGCCGCCATGTGCCGGAGGTGGAGGGGGCCTCCGACCCACGGTGCCAGCCCGACGCCGCCCGACGGGCGAAGGGCGGTGCCGTTGCACCAGCTTGACATGTGGAGCCGGTGCTCTGGCGTGTCGGGAATGATGGCCGGCAGTACGTAGCCCTCATCGGCCATGGTGATCGCGAGGACGGGCAAGCAGTCGAAACCAAAGTTTTCTTTTTTGAGAAAAACGTTGACGCTCTCTCGCATGACAAGCGATCCCACGACAGCGATTGTGGGGACCACAAATACAACAAAACTCACTGGGCACGGGACTGGCGCGAGCGCGCACTGACTGGCACTAACACTGACTGGCACTAATAAAGAAGTGATCTGTGATCTGTAAGGGTCCGCCCGACGGCGATGGCGGCTGCTGCTGCTGCTGCCGCTGCTTCTGCCGCTGCTGCCTCTTGTTGCGGTTGCTGCCATAGGCATAGCTGCTGCGGCCGCACCACCCGGCGAGGCCA
>NW_005201218.1:0-7440 GCF_000372725.1 Emiliania huxleyi CCMP1516 | reverse complement strand
ACCAAAGTGTCTCCAAAGTGTCTCCAAAGTGTCTCCAAAGAAGTGTCAAGAAGTGTTCCAAAGTGTCTCCAAAGTGTCTCCAAAGTGTCTCCAAAGTGTCTCCAAAGTGTCTCCAAAGTGTCTCCAAAGTGTCTCCAAAGTGTCTCCGAAGTGTCTCCAAAGTGTCTCCAAAGTGTCTCCAAAGAAGTGTCTCCAAAGTGTCTCCAAAGTGTCTCCAAAGGTGCTCGCACGTGTGTCTCGCAAGTGTCTCGGAGAAGCGTCTCGGAGAAGTGTCTCGGAAGTTGTCTCGGAGAAGGGGAAGCGTCTCGGAGAAGTGTCTCGGAAGTGTCTCGGAGAAGCGTCTCGGAGAAGTGTCCCGCCGCTTGCCCGCGCGCCTCGTCGCTGTCGTCGTAGCAGAGGAGCAGGAAGTGGTCCGAGACCGCGTGCACGAGCCGCACCTCCCTGCCGCTCGGCGCGCAAGCCTCCGAGCCGCTGAGCCACGTCTCGGGCGGCGAGGTGCCGCCGCCTCCCACGCCGAATCGCACCAGCCGGCCGCCGGCGCAGCCGCACCACAGCTGTGCCCCGTCGGCGGACCAACCGATGCTGCGCGGCGCGTCGACGGGGAGGGGCTGCTGATCGACGGCGGGCTGCTGATCGACGGCTGGCGGCGTCGCCGAGACGCGCAGCAGGAGGACGCTGCCGCCGCACAGGACCGCCGCCAGCCGCGGCTCGGCCTTGCTCTTGCTCCACGACACGTCGAGCGCGCCGTGCGCGCTGCCGGCGAGGGAGTGAGCGAGGAGCGGTGAGACGGCGCCGCTGCCGCGCCCCTCGCAGCGCAGCAGCGCGGGCAGGTCGAAGAGCAGCAGCTGCGCCGCGCCGCCCGCGGCCACCCCGAGCACGGCGAGCAGCGTCTCGTCAGAGTTGAGCGCCACGCCCACCGGCCAGCAGCCACACGCGACCGAGGTGAAGGAGGCGGCGGTCCCGCCCGCGCCGCCGGGTGCGCAGTGCGAGCGCAGCTCCTGCAGCCACGCCCAGCGCAGGCCCTCCGCGGTCCCGACGATGAGGGCGCCGAACCGGTTGGTGATGGCGAGAAGTGACGCGTCCGAGCGAACGCCAAGCAAGCCGGCGCCGACGAGGACGTTGGCATCCTTCTGCTCGCCCTCGGCGTCCGTCGTGCGCCGGCCCACGAAGCGCAGGAAGTCAATGTCGACAGCCGGCTCCGCCATCGCGGCAGCGCGGCGAGGCCCGCGCCGGCACTGGTGGCTTAGGCCCAGCAGTGTTTCTTTTTGGACAACTTCGAAATCCGCCCTCATCACTTACCGAGACCGCGTTGGTGTCCCAGTCGTTGGTCGGACTGTGTTTCGCCTTCGAGTTGTTTGGTATTGCTAAAAATCTCTCTCTCAAGAATGTGTTGCTAGCTGTTGGTGCCGTTGGTGATCTGAGCACTCACCCGAACGAATGCCACCCACCCATGAGCCATGACCCACCCATCGGAGAGAGAGAGAGAGAGAGAGAGAGAGAGAGAGAGAGAGAGAGAGAGAGAGAGAGAGAGAGAGAGGGAGGGAGAGAGGGAGAGGGAGAGAGAGAGAGAGAGAGAGAGAGAGAGAGAGAGAGAGAGAGAGAGAGAGAGAGAGAGAGAGAGAGAGAGAGAGAGAGAGAGAGAGAGGCCCTGGAAGCCTGGATGTGCGGTTAATGACTGCACTCCAAGCAAGTGCTCCAAGACCAAGTGCGCACACACAGACACACAGTGATTTGGGCTCGGCAGCTTGTCAGCCCTCAGCCGAAGCTGGGGCCGTCCCGTATAGATAACATTGATTTAACATGTAGCTCGATCGGTCACATCGCCACCAAGATCGCCGACGTCTCCCAGCCAGGCAGGGAGATGATGGAGAGGGGGGACGACACTGCCTCTGCAGCGTGCACCTCGATCCTGTACAGTGTTCGTTATGACCCCCCCCCAATGAACACACCAGCGGAGGGAGGGCGAGACGATCGAGGGGTCCCGTACCATGCGGAATCGACCCCATCCAGTGCTCAAAAATGCTCAAGTATAGCCGAGAGAGCCCCCGCGCCAATGATCTCGGCGGCCGATGCTCCTCACTCACTCATGACAAGCTGCCGAGCCCAAGTCACTGTGAGAGTCGTGATTTCTTGTTGGTTTTCAAAAATCTCTCTCTGTGTCCATTCATCGCAAAAACCCTGCCTGAGTGAGGGCTGTCTGTCAGCACTACAGCACACACACACAAGCACACAAACTCTCTCTCTCACACAAGGACAGAGACTCAGGGCCGGTGCTTTGACGCAGTACAGTGTGCTTCGAGGTAGTATGAACTCAGAACGGCCCCCCGAGAGCGCCTCTTCGACGCCCACGGGTCCCGGGGGGTCGGAGGGGTTGCGAGAGGGCCTCGGCTATTTTTTGTTTGAATCCCGGAGGCCGTTCAAACATGTAACGTGCGTTCCACGTGCCCGTCCCCAGCAAGGACAACATGCTAGCCCAGCAGGCCGCTCCCACCGCCGCCCGCGGCGGAGGCAAGGCGGCAAAGGGTGGCAAGGGCGGCGGCAAGGGCGGTGGCAAGGGTTGTGGCCGTGTGGCGCACCAGACCCACTTTGCGCCGCCTCCTCAACCGATACTCGGTTAGAGCCGGCGGAGCGACGGCGGCAATGTTGCGGCCGCCGGCGACCTCACACGGCGTCGAGCGCCGTAGAGACGGCCCCGAGAGCCGCCGCCAGGTGTGCCACGACCGCCGCCGCGAGGCTCGTGGCGATGGATGCGTCAGACCCGCTTTGCGCCGCCGCCCTCAACGCCCGATACTCGGTCAGAGCCGGCGGAATGACGGCGGCGGAGTTGCGGCCGCCGGCGACCTTCCCCTCGACCACGCCGCCGACCCGTCGACAAGCACGTGCGGACTGCCATCGAGAAGAAGGAGACGGAGGGCGGCGCATCCGGAGCCCGCGGGCGCGGCTGGGCGGGCGCGGGCGCGGGCGGGCGCGCGGGAACCCCGCCAGCGGAGGCGGCAATGCCTCTGGCGGCTCTGCAGGCGGCGCGCGGCGCGCCCCTCGCCGGTCTCCCGCACGCTCCTGAGGGCCGAGAGGGCCGAGAGGCGGGGTTGGTGACCCGGGGGCATGGGCGGTGCGGCCTGCGCCGCGCGCGGGCGCGTCCCGTGAGTGCCGAGATCGGGTCCGTACTTCGACGTAGTATGGGCCCCCGGGGGCCCATCTACAGCAGCGGCGAAGTGAGCGTGTTTGTGGTGTTGGTGTGGCGTCTGAGCTTGGATCTGTGACTAAAGCCGGTTACCACTGATGGATCCCCACCCGAATAACACACAGTGAGCGCCCCAGCGCTTCACTACGCCCTCCGCGCGAAATCGCTAGTGGTGCTTTGTGTAGTACATTGTACTTTTGAGTAGTAGTACTGAGTATGGGTACGATGCCCGAGACCGACCGAGGACAAGCTTGTCCACCTTCAGGTGTGTTCGTAAGAGCCACATAAATGCCAGACCAGCCTGAGATTGTTACCTTGTTAGGCATCGGCTTGCCTTACCTTGTTAGGCCTCGGGAGGAGTGGGGTGAGGGTGTGAGAACAGTATCATCGATTTTGCAGCTCCACGTCTGGTGCCGTCGTCCCTGCCGCCGCCGAACGACTAGATGCGCGGACTTCTTTCGTTACTACGCCGCCTCTCTTCGGGTACATTGATATATCTACTCAGCCCGTCGAGAGAAAACGTCGAGCTCGCCAAGCTCCGATCGCTGGACGTCGAGAGAAAACGTCGAGCTCGCGGCGATCGGAGCTTGAGCTGGCACGTTCGACCGATGTCGCGTGCTGACATCATTCCCGCAGTTCATCTCGTCCATGAGTCTTTTGGAGGTGCGGCGCCAGGCCCATCGTGGCGTGTCACTCAACTCAAGATCGCTCTCGACATCGAACAGAGGTGTACGCCGTGGCACTGGTCGCGGCATGCACAGCTCGTGGCAGAGTCGCTATCCTCCGAAGGCCTGCTCGGCTTCGTCGAGATGTGGGGTGAAAACGAGGGCAGCGTGGGCAACGAGAGCGCAGTCTCTCCGCAGCCATGCCTGTTCAACCTCTGCGTCGTGCCGCACGCGCGGCGGGGCGGAATCGCTAGGGCGCTTCTGGATGCATGCGAGGACGCGTGTCTCGACTGGGGTGGTCGAGAGTTGTTTCTCAAGGCGGAAAGCCATGCGTGGATGCTACGACGGCCTCCCCTCCCCGGCCATCCATCGGATGTGCACGCTACGCTTGTAGGTTCGGACGGACAACGAGGCAGCGTGCTCGCTCTACGCAGATCGTGGCTACGTCGCGCTGGAATCCCGGACGACGTGCTGGGCTGGCGTGCCAGGCTGGCAGGTTGGTTGGAAGGGTGGCCCGAGGTCGCGCCGCTCCGGCTGATGCGCAAGCGGCTCAGCCCCGCCGCGACGGACATGCCAGCAGTCGAACGCGCGTGCCGCTCAGGCGCGCGTGATGACACAACGATGCTGCGGCTCCAAGGGCCGGTCTCTTCCCTCGCTTGCACCCCCGATCGCCTCCGCGCCTCCTGCAGACCGTTTGCCAGCTCACAGCCCGATATAGCATGGTACATCCTCCGCGCCCTTCGCGAATGCGTCACGCCACTGAGCAAATCGAGGATGCCGGCGGCGGTGGCCGTGCTGCTGTGGTTGGCGTGTTGTCGTATTGTGGTGGATCGCGCCGATTTGTGATCAGTGATGACATGTAAAAAAACCTCGTCCGATCCATTCTTTACATTCTTTCCGTCTTCACAGATCAAAAAAAAGAAGGCAGGAAATGCCGAAATGCCATTATGGTACCCCACTCCCCTCCCTCCCTTCTTGTTTTCTTTCTGTCTGGTACCCCACTGGCACTGTACGACGACGTTCTTTTTACGAGCCCCGCTCAGGGCGCGCTCACCCCCCACACTCCAACTCCATAATCGCCCGCTCGCAGTAGAGATCGATGGGCTGGGAGGAAGCTGCCGCCAACTTCCCCGAGATTCCCAAGGGCGTCAACGGCCGGAAGCTGTGGCTCGGCGACAAAGGAACGTATCCCATCTTTGCCGTCATCGGCCTGGCCTCCGCCATGTGCGGAGGCTTCCTCTTCAAATATTTCGCGGGCAACACCGACATTGCAATCAGCAAATCGGCAGCGGCCCACTAGGCTTTGACGTCTCCGCCGCTCGTGCCTCGAGAGACCATCACGTCAATCACTTTAGGTACGCCAGGACCACAACCACCAGGGCGGCACTGACGGCCGTGTCGCCTCCCACAACACGCGCTTTGGGCTGCGCGAGGTCAATAAGCGCTTCATCAACATCTTCCCCTTCGACTGGCATCCGCTGTCAGGTACCACGGCGCCGCTGTGGCCTCCTCACACACCGGGCGACGCGCCTCTAACCCGCAGCACGCCGCCCACCCCGCGCCCGCCTCGTACGCCGCTAGATTCGCACCCCCGTTCTGATCTGCGCGCCCTGGCGCGCCGCCCTTCCTGACGTGCCGCCCTCCCTGCCCCCGCAGACATCCGGAGCCGGCATCGCACCGACGCTGGCGAGGGAGGCGACTGATGCGGCATGCGGGTCTATGAAGGCCGATGGTACAGGCTCTATGTCTGGGATCTATCTGGGTGAGGTGGGGCGGCCGAGGTTTTGTGTTCGGTATGTGAGCTCTCGGCTAGGTTTCTTGTTGCAGTCCAGAACATCTATCGACATCTAGCTGCATAGTGCACTCGGTGGTGACGGCCCCTGGCCCTGGGCCTGTGAAATTTCGATAAAAGAGTTTTTTGGGCCTGAGCACGAGTAGATAGGGCACGAGTCTCTGGGTTCCGGCTCCTAGCCGGATAGGGGGTCTGTTGCCACTGGCTGTGGCCCCTCCCAGATAGGTAGGTAGAGGTAGGTCTCTTGTTTCGCCCCAAAAAGCGAAAAGGGCCCTGCAATAGGTAGGTACCCCTATTTTCGCTTCGCTGCGGCCTGGGGATAGGTAGGTAGGTAGGGCGTTTTGGCGCGCAGTGGCAACATACCCCCTATCCGGCTAGGAGCCGGACGGAACCCTGGGACGTCGACCACGGCCTCGACCCTCGTATGCGGGCCGTGCAAGGTGCTCGTCGATAACTTTGATAAACGACGTATGGCACCTGCGGTGGCTACTGCGCGTCGATCAACCGGACCTGCACCGGCGCTTGGAATGAGCTTGGCGGCTCGTGCTTGGTCGACCACCCTATGGAGTGCTTCACGCAGCTGAAGTCGAGCGACGCGATCTGCGAGTGCGGCGAGGCTGGGGTGGCGCCAGCGTCACCCCCGCCCCCGTAGCAGGCGCACATCGCTTCCAGGGAGGGGAGCCCCCCCCCCCCCCCCCAGCATGTGGTGAAGGCGCTGGGGGGGGTCGGACCCACCCCCTAGCATGTGTGAGCGGCCCGGCCGCAGCCGCCGGAGGCGCGGTGGGGGCGGCGGCGGCGGCTGTGCTGTGCGCCCGGGCGCCGCCTAGCTCTGCGCAAGAGGCAGACCGCTGCAGGCGCATGCAAGTGGTCCGGCCGCGGAGGGAGGATGCTCTTCGTTTTCTTTTCTAGTAGTAACTCGAGAAATAGATCAACAAGGCATAGGATAAAAGTTCTTTTTCTCGCGCAACGTGTTCGCCAAGGAGGCGGGCAGCAACACGGACCGGCCGGAGTACGGGGCGGCGTCGGCGAGCGCCTCCTCCAGTCCTCCTTCGTCGTCCACCACACGCAGCAGATCTCCATGGCGGCGGTGGCGGGCGACGCCGAGAACATCGACAAGCAGGCGCGCAATGAGCGTAAAGACTGGCTCAACTCCCCAGCGCGAGCCAACTGGGTCAACGACGTCAAGAACAAGCATGCGGCAGACGTCAGTCATCTTACCCTCGGCCCCAGTGGAGGGCGCCCGCGCCGCCTAGCTCTGCGGACGGGCCCCTCCACCCTTCACGTACGGATCATGTAGTCCCCACATAGGCCGAGGGACGTCCGCCGCAATTCGGACAATGCTCTTTCCCACGCCCGCCACATGACGCCCACCGCCGCCGCGTCGGTCGGCGCGCGCCGACGCCGACCATCACCACCGACCGACGGCTCGCACGGCCGTGCGGTGAGCAAAAATTTGGGTCGCTGCGCGCCTGCCGGATGCTCTGCGACGTCTGGACGCTCGCCAGAAACGCCAGGAAGCTTGCCTTCCACCCCTGGGCCCGAGGGCGAACGGCAGTGGTCGGCAGCCTCTGCGACGCTCCGATCGGCTCCTCGACCTCATCGCCTGCGACGAGCCAGCATGGCTCGTCGCTCGACGGCAGCCTGCCCAGTATGCTCTTGGCATTCTGTACAGCCTCGCCAGGCTCTCTGAGACGGCCTGCAGGGCCGGCGCGGACCGCCTCGGGCGCGATGGCCCTCCTCAGTACCTACCTCTTCGATGCCTGTCGGCTCTCCAATCTCGTCGCCGGCGGCAGGCCCGCATG
>NW_005201219.1:3367-7785 GCF_000372725.1 Emiliania huxleyi CCMP1516 | reverse complement strand
CTTATGGCAGCCCTAGCGGCAGCGCCAATTTATGGCAGCTCCCTAGCGGCAGCGCGAAGTTAGGGTTAGGGGTTAGGGTTAGGGGGGGGTAGGTGGTTAGGGGTTAGGGGTTAGGGGTTAGGGGTTAGGGGTTAGGGGCTAGGGGTTAGGGGTTAGGGGTTAGGGGTTAGGGGTTAGGGGTTAGGGGTTATTAGGGGTTAGGTGGGCGGATGCGTCAGACGTATGCGTAATACGTGAGGCGTAACCCTTGCTGGCCGCCACTTCTCAGTCAAATCCGTCGTGCGTGTGCGTAATACGTGGGACGTAAGCTCCCCCCGACACCCATGGCGACCGATGCGTCAGACGTATGCGTAATACGTGAGGCGTAACCCTTGCTGGCCGCCACTTCTCAGTCAAATCCGTCGTGCGTGTGCGTAATACGTGGGACGTAAGCTCCCCCCGGACACCCATGGCGAGCGATGCATCAGACGTGTGCGTAATACATGAGGCGTAATCCCCTCTCCGCCGCCGTTCACGGTCGAGAGCGTAGTGCATGTGCGTAATGCGTCGGTCATAGGCCCACCCAGCCCCGATTTACGATCCCACTGCGTAAGACGTGTGCGTAATACACCGTGCGTAGCGCCCCGAGAGAGCCTCTCTGGCAAAGCTTACATAAAACAGATGCGTGGTGCGTGGTGCGTAGCGGCCAGAAGGTCGGTGGTAACGATCGGTGCAGAAGACGTGCGCATAATACGCAGCACATCTGAAATCACCGATCGGGCTTTCTGTCTGTACGCGTGAAGCGAGGCGTATGCGTGACGCATCACTGAGCCGCCACCCGGCTTGACACGGCACCAAAATACACGACGTCTCAGCGACGTCCTACGAACCGTGGCCATGGATGTGCATAAGGTGGCCAACAATTGCATTAGTGGCTCTTACATATCCATAGCGGGCTCTGGGCCGGCGCGGGGCCCCCCGGAGGCACCGTGCGCCGCGGCCGCCGCAGTGCGGAAACGGGGCTCCGGCGCTCAGAGTCGCTCAGAGCACCGACTTCCCGATTAAGTACGGTTAAGTAGAGGGCAGATTTGGAAAGATCTCGAGGAGTACATACAGATAGACCCTCCAACCATCAGAAAACTCCGACCTGATCGGTCGTACTGACCGCCGACAGATCACTCCAGACAGCAGACAGGCCGACGTCTGCACGCGGCCGGCCGGGCGAGAGGCTTGACACGATCCGACCCTGCGACCCTGACGCTGCTGCTCTAGCTATCAGCCATGCACTGCTGACTGCTGCCACAATGTGCGACCTGTGCTGGCCCACTTGGCGGCCTTCCCGGTCAGTGGTGAGGCGCAGTTCAGAGCTGTCGATGGCGCGATGCCGCACTGGTCCCACATTGGTGACACGAGACCACCACGTTTGCCGGTCCAAGAGAGAGGCACCGGCGCTGTCCTGAGAAGGTGCGTGGTCCCTCTTGACTGCCCATGCGCGCGAGGCTGTGTAGGCATAGCCTCGAGAGTGCCAGCAGCCAATCCGAGGTGACGCGCATTGCGCCAGAAGCGTGCACGCAGCTGGAAGGACACCTTCCTACTGGCCGATCGGTCGTCACTGAATGCTTGATACTAAGGCCGCGAGCTATGCATGTGATCAATTGTGCAGCATGGCACGGTCAGCAGCGCCGACAGGCTGTCGCAAGGCGTGATAGCATGGCCGCAAGTACGCCGAATTCCCATGAAAACAAGTAAATAATCGCGAAAAAAGAAAAATAGCCAAAAAATCGCTGCGGCGGGCCATGGGACCCCATCTCCCCCCCGCATGGACACCCTCTGGGGCCCCCGCGCCGGCCCAGAGATAGCGGGACCGATCACCTCCCAGCGCGCAGTGCACGGTGCGGCTGGGCCTTGGTCCGTTTACCCCACTCATAAGGCCCTTTTCTGCGCTACAATGTGCGCTCCGCGCCCCTAGCACCGCGCCGTCTCCCCCGCCGTGACCGCGCCACATGTCACCTCGCACTGCCGCGCGCGGTTTCCCTGGTCCGCCTCCCCCCCGGCCACTCGGCTCTACGCGCCCGGCGGGCTCGGCCTCGCAACTGTGTGTGTGCGGTGAGCCGCCCCACCGTCGGGCGCGATCGGCCTTTGCGGCGCACAGGATGGTACTTCCCGATTTATGTGGCGCATAACGCCGCCCCCCCAACCCTCAACGCCCTCATGGCAAGCACTACGCCAATTATTTAGTGACAGAAAAATCGGTATCTCACGGAATCCAACCAAACCCGCCGCAGGTCCGGGCGGGGCCGAAAACGGCTTTTGCTGCCAGAGAGCTACAACGTCGAGAAGGTCGTCTCGTGGCGGCAGAGAGCTGGGGGGATCGAGCTTCTGACCGCCTGGGAAGACTACGATGTCGATGGTTGGACGTGGGAGCCCCTCGACAACATCCCCAAGCGGTTTGTTCGGGCCTTTCATGCGCAGCGCGAACGTCTCCCGCAATCCTTTTTCTACGTCGTGACCAAGATGCGCGACCGGGTCGCCTTCAAGCTGCTCGAGAGGACCGGCCCGATGTTTGGGGTTGCTGTCCTGGTCGAGGAGGCCTCCCTGCGCAAGTAAGCGCTCGCGATGCTGCAGTACTTCTCTACGCCTCCGAGCGGCACAAAGGCCAAGATTGCGGTCAAGGAGGACCACTGGCAGCGGGCGCACACACTCACCATCACCTCGCAGGAGCACGCCGCGTGGATCGTGTCGCTGCACGAGTCGCGGCCTACCCACGGCGTCGGCGCGCTCCGCATCAAGAGCGCGCGACGCCTCTCCAACATGCTGCTCGTCGCGTGCAATGCTCGCACGCCGATGCGCCTCTCCTTTGTGGAGCCGCGCGCGGGCGGCTCCGACGCGCCTGCCCCCGGCTCCTACAAGTTCACGGTCGAGTTCACCACCGTGGGCATCAACTCGGCGACGGGCGACATCATGCCGTACACGGCGCCGACGGAGGAGCTGCGCCTCGAGATGGCAGAGGCGCACGCGCTGGTTGCGTACTCAAAGAAGACGCTCAAGCAGCCGTGGGCGGCGGAGCCTGTCCGGCACAGCCTGCGCGCTAGCGGCTGGTGCGACCAGCCGGTGGCGTTTCAGTAGAATCCGTCCGTACCGGCACAGTCTAGCGCGTGCGTGTGCCCCCACCCACACACGCGCGCGGCCCGCGCTGGTTCCCGCTGTGCCCTGTTTGCGGAGCTCCTGGCGCGAGTGCACACTGTCCCGGGTGTCCAGCTGATGTCGTGTCACGCTTGTGGTTGGTTTATTAAAGGTAATACTACACAAACCGTCCCTGGGACTGAACAGGAGGCGAGAGGCGCGCGCGCGTGAGCAGCTGCTCGGAGTTGTGTGTTGTGTGTGTGTTCTCGCTCGAGTTCACCAGACAAGCCGAGCGTATCGTGCGAAGATGCTCGCGCAGAACGCTGGAGCACCCAAAACGCGGAGCGCCCACGGCTGCTGTTCCGCACAGCGCTTTCCGACGGCATGTTTTGCCTAGAGGCGGGCGGTGGGGTGCAGCTCGCGTGCGGTCGCTGTCACCGCCCTGCCGAGCCAAGCCGTCTGAGGTCGGCAGCGCGAGTTGGCTGGCGTCGCAGAGCGCCTCGCCGGCCGCGCACATCATTTGTGCTCGCACTTGGGGCGAAACAACCCGCTCCCAATACAGTGCCGCGTAGATCTGCGCCCGCCGCTCGATATGGCCCATCCGGGCGCTGCGCCAGCAGGCGGCGACCTGCGGAAGTGAGTGGCCGAGAGATTCCGGTGCTCACCCGCGGCGTGTGCCTACTCACTCAGGCTTCACTCGGCCCAGATCTGGTATGAAAGGACCACATTGGGGCTTGGCCGGAGCCGGGACGACTGTCAAATAGGCCCGCCATTGACGCGGGTATTTTGCCCCTCTCGTTTCCGCACCGTGTGCTGCGGCGGGCCCTCCGCTCCCTACTCTACACCACCGGCTAGGCCCGACTCACCCTTAGGGGATGTCCGGGTCCGTCATTACTTTCTTTTTACTTACTCTAGCTGTCGCATAAAAACGTCCCTAATTTTCGATTGCGTCGTGTGTGTCCGAGGCGTCGTCCTCAGGGGCGGCGGCGAGGGGCAGGAGTGGTGTTCCGGCGGCGCGCGGCGCTGGCGAGCGATGTGGTGCGAGAAGCTGGTGGCTGGTGCGGGGATGAGCCTCCGCGCGCGGCGCAGTCTCCGCGGCGCAGAGAGGGGCGCGAACTCGGTGCCGCGGCCTGTCATATAGTGAACTGCCGCCGCGGCCCCCGTGCGCGGCGACTCGAGCCCCCACCTCCTGAGGCCTCGGCTCAGCTCGAGGCCGCTGCGCCGCCGGCGCTCAGCGGAGGGATAGTCGCGCGCACGTCGCTCAGGACGAAGCCCGTCCTCAACCCTTGCGCCTTGCGCGTGAACTTTTCGGCTGC
>NW_005201219.1:0-3026 GCF_000372725.1 Emiliania huxleyi CCMP1516 | reverse complement strand
TGCACCTGCGGACGGGTCGGGTGGCTGGGTCGGTGTGGCCGGGTCGGGGTGGCCGGGCGTTGCTGCGGGCGGGCGTCGTGGGTGGGTCCGGTGGCCCTAGGGTGTGTGGTGGGTGTAAGCCCGGTGTGCCAGAGGCGGACTGGGGTGCTGTCCTCCAGCGCGACAACGCGTGTGGCGTGAGGACAGCGGCTCGGAAGCTGGTCTCTCGACAGGTCTCGGAGTGCTGCGTGAGTAGTCTGTGCGAATGCCACCTCCTCATCCATCATCCGCTCCGCCTCGAGCAGCTGCTCCCAGATCCCAAAGGGAAGCAAGCCGCGGTTGAAGAGGCGCACCATGCGCGGGTGGTCGCGCTCAAGCTGCTCTATCAGCGGTATGTCCGCCATCGCGCGCTTGAGCAGCGCGAGCGGCAGCGTGCGCTTGTCTGGCGGCTTGGACTCGCGCAGCTCGTCATAGTCGTCGATCTCAATGGGGAGCTCGAAGTTGTACTGCTTGTCATCGAGCGCCTCGTAAACCTCCGGATTCTCGAGCACCTGACGCGGGAGCCGCAGACGCCGGTGAGCGCCGGAGAACCGCCGCGCAGGCTCGCAGGAGGCCGTGTCTGCGTGCTCAGCAGAACGCCGCACAAGGCAGAGCAGCAGTGTCTGCGTGCAAGCGGCCCGCCACGATGCGTCGGCAGCGCCTCGCGCGACCGACGCGCTGTGAGGGACAGCGCGGGGCGCGCCAAACGGACTGCTCCTGATGCTGCCAGCAGGCGGCAAGGCGCAGCGAGCGCGCAGCAGAGAGTGGGTCGCGTGCAGGTGCTGAGCGAGGCGTTCTGGGCGCCGGGTGTGCTGCGCGGTGGAGGCCGCTCCTGCTTCTCTTGCCGCTTGTCCACCACTAGGAAGATGTAGCCGGCATAGCAGAGCAATGACGTCGTCAGAAGCAAAACGAGTGTCAGGAACCACATGCGCCGCGCGGCACCGAGAGCGGCGCGCCCACGGCCTACAGCGAGCACAGGGGCAGCCTGTGAGCCCAGCGCGACGTGCAGAGGCTGGTGTTTGCAGCACACGTGGGCTTGCTGCAAGCAGCTGGTTCTCGAACCACGCGCTCCGGAGCGAGCTGGCGTGGGGGCAAGCTGCTCCAGGAACGAGCTGGCGTGGTTGCGAAAAAAAAACGCTGCGAACACAGCACACAGCACACTGGGGAGAGATTTTTATTAACCAACAAGAAATCACGACTCTCACAGTGATTTGGGCTCGGCAGCTTGTTAGCCCTCAGCCGAAGCTGGGGCCGGTCCCGTAGCCGAGAGAGCCCGCGCCGATGAGTTCGACACGGTCGGGGGGGCCTGCGGAGAGAGGCCAGCGAGGTGGCGATCGCTGTACTTCATGGCGCCCTCAAAGTGGGGCTGGCTGACCCGCCAGAGGTCGATACTCTGGGCGCGTGCGAGCTGTCGGTCGGTGGTGATGGTCGGCGGCGGCGCGCGCCGACCAACGCGGCTGCGGTGGGCGTCATGTGGCGGGCGTCGGAATGAGCATTGTGCGCCGAATTTCGGACGTCCGTTCGCGCCTTCGTTGTGATCTGTGATCTGTAAGGGTCCGCCCGCAGGCGCATTTTGTATACCGAGGCGGTGCCCGGTGCCGAACCTGTCGGAACCTTCGTTGTTAATAGCCCAATGGTCCCTTGCGAGCGGTCCTTCTTTTTTTGTCCTTACAAGATCCTGCTCGTGCAGGTGGGGACCCTGTCCTTCTCCCACCCCTCGTTTCGGCGTGTACGTTTTATTTATTTATAGACTTGTGTTGGACCGATCCTAGCGACGTCGTCAGCACAGCCCGCGTGACGCGCAGCCCCCACAAAAAAAGAGGAGTGTGTCCCTCTCAGAGTCAGAGGAACTCACGAACCACATGCCAGCCGCGCGGCACCCGAGAGTGCGGCTGCGGCGCACACCGCACCTACTGAACGACGGGCGGCAGCATCGCCAAAAAGAAACGCAAAAAGCGTCACGGCCGAAGTTCGTTTAATGTACAAGAGTGACGAGAGAGAGGGTTCGCTTCGGCGTGGACACATCAGTCGGCGGTTTCTCTTCCTCTCGCCCTGCCAAGCTACTGATCCTTGCCACCCTCCTCGTCGTCCCCGTCGTCCCCGTCGTCCGTGGGAGGCGCGTTCACGCTTGACTGTCGCGCTTGCTACACACATTGAGGCAAACGGCTGAGGCTTGGGATGGGCGTGGGGGAGGGATTGGACTGCTCTTGGTGATTCGGGGGTTGTTTCTCTGCCAGAGAGGCGTGCCTCTCGACAAGCTTCGCCCATGACTTGCCCGTAGTCTCGGACTCTCGGTGCATCTCTCGACCGGTTTTCAATCTCGGGCCAATCTCGCGAATGGGCGCGCGCCTTGACGAGGAGCATCGCTCGTTGCACGCGCGCCTTCTCGCTCTCCGACAGGACGTCGGTCGGCTTGCGCCCGCGCAGCATCGCCCACACGGCCGTCGCGGCGATCACCACCAAGGTCAGCATAAAGACGACCGCCAGCAGTATATGTTTAGTCCGCACACCCCCCTCGAACCTCGCCTGCCTCACCTCCCTCTCGAGGTGCCTGTAGGCGGTGCCGTGGCATGCCGTGTGGATGTGCCGTGCTCGGCTGTGGACTTGCGAGCCACGAGTCAGCCCGGTGGGAGTGTGTAGCGGGCGAGGGAGTTCGGAACTGTCTCGGGAGCGTCTCGGAAGTGGCATCATCCGCACCCGGACGCGTCTCGGCTGTGGTTGAGCAGCTCTCGACTCCGCCGCACCTGAAAGAGGAACTGTCTCGGATGCGTCTCAGGGGTATCTCAAACAGTGAATGGGTAGCTCCGCTTGGCGCACTTCCATGGTCGCCTCCTTCAGCTGCACGCGCATGGTCCGGATCTGCTCGCGAGCCTCCTCCCGTTCGTGCTCCAGCGCCGCGTAGTGCGCATCGCTCTCGTTGCGCAGCGTTTGCTGCGGATTGGCCGAGAGGGACAAGCGAGCGATCCATGAGGTCCGAGCTCAGGGGTGGGTGCGTGGGCCGTCCAAAA
>NW_005201220.1:0-7446 GCF_000372725.1 Emiliania huxleyi CCMP1516 | reverse complement strand
TGACGTCCATCACGTGGAACCCAGACGGCAAGGTCGTCTACGAGTCCATCTCGCCGCCTGTCGACCGCTTCGAGGGCAACACCAAGGGGGCCGGTGCCGTGTTCGGCCTCCTCGCCGGCGCCGGCCTGCAGCTCCCTGCGAGCGTCGGAGACCCGGCGCGAATCTTAGCAGCGAGAATGCCGAGTGCCACCCTCATGCACGTGTCTCACTCTACTGCCCATCAGCACTCGCTCGCACTCGCGCCGCGTTGACATGAGAGACCCTCCGTCTCGCGGCGACTGCAGGCCCTCATCGCGCAGCAAAAGCTCAACACAGACGTGTTCCGCGGCGCACTGGGCAAGACGTGGTCAGGCGAGGCCGAGGTGCCCGCGTGGTGGAAGAGCACCTCCAAGGGCGCCGAACCGAACGACAGGTAGTGCACCGCGCCACTTTTTCTGTACAGCGGAAAAGTTCTTTTCCGTATACACGGCTCGGCTTACGTACATTCCCGTAGGAGGACCTCTCTGCTCGTGAGGGATTGCGAGAGAGATGGGCCCAGGTAGGAGGCTCCACGCCACCTGACTCGCGTCGTGCCACCTGACTCTCGCCTGGAGAGGCCTCTTAGCCGAGGCACACGTGGCAATCGCCACGTGCGCCACCAGGGATTTCGGCCATTTTAGAGCCTTTTGCACAAAAATGCAGGTGGCTTCAGCCACTTGCTCCGTGAGCAAAACTGTCCAAAAAGCACCTGGAGCAGATGGCTTACGCCGCCTGTGGACATGGGCAAAACAGTGCAAAAAGCACCTGGAGCAGATGGCTTACGCCGCCTGTGGCCATGGGCAAAACAGTGCAAAAAGCACCTGGAGCAGACGGCTTACGCCGCCTGTGGCCATGGGCAAAACAGTGCAAAAAGCACCTGGAGTAGATTCCAAACGCCGCCTGTGGCCATGTGAGCGCTCGGGTGGCGCCAAGGGCTTCGGCCCCCTCCAAGCCACCTGCCCCGCCCCCCTCGCCACACGTGGAGGGCTGGAGCACGTGCGCCACCTGGCTGGGCCTGCCTGGGCAGGTGGCAACAGGTGGCTTCGGCCCCTCCAAGCCACCTGCCCCCCCTCCCTCGCCACACGTGGAGGGCTGGAGCACGTGCGCCACCTGGGCCTGGGCAGGTGGCGCCAGGTGGCTTCGGCCCCTCCAAGCCACCTGCATGCCCCCCCTCGCCACACGTGGAGGGCTGGAGCACGTGCGCCACCTGGGCCCGATGGGTGGGCAGGTGGCGCCAGGTGGCTTCGGCCCCTCCAAGCCACCTGCATGCCCCCCCTCGCCACACCTGGAGGGCCGGAGCACGTGCGCCACCTGGCGCAAGTTTGAATTCGGAAACGGAAAATCCGAGCCACGGAAGGGCTGGCCTGCCAAACGCGAGCCTCCCCGCTCCTCCCCGCGCTGCAAACTGGGACTGTGGGGTGTGTGAATGAGGGCCTGCGGCGGTCATCGGCGGCTACAATCAATGTCCGGCGTCGACATAAGCCTGGGGCTTCAACCCGGCCGTGCGGGCGTTTGGTGTGGCTGCAAACGCCGCAGGAGCCGGTGGCTGCGCTGCTCACGCGCCGTTGCTGCCGACGCTGAGCAGTCTGACTCGCCAATGAGAAGACTGCCCGATAATACGCCATCACTTGATCCCCGATAAACCAGGCCATGCAGAGCTTTGTCGGCCTCGCCGACGTCGCTCCAGTCCACCTCCGAAGGGGACCGCAGAGGGCGCCACGCGAGCGGCTGCGGCAATCCAGCGGTCCATCCTTGCGACGAAACGTCGGGGGGGGGCGAGTCCGACGACATCGATGCGCCGGCGATCGGCGGCGAGTTGGATGAGTGGGATCCAAAGCTGAAGCGCGACTCGCTCCATAGACCATGGGCCCAGGTAGGAGGCTCCACGCCACTTGACTCGCGTGGTGCCACCTGAAAGCCACAAAATGCCGGATTTTGCACGAGACACACGCGGAAAGCGCCACGTGCCTCCACGAGTCCTTTGCAGCTTTTTGCACAAAATGCAGGTGGCTTCAGCCACTCTGCTCCATGAGCAAAACAGTCCAAAAAGCACCTGGAGCAGATGGCTTACGCCGCCTGTGGACATGGACAAAACAGTGCAAAAAGCACCTGGAGCAGATGGCTTACGCCGCCTGTGGACATGGACAAAACAGTGCAAAAAGCACCTGGAGCAGATGGCTTACGCCGCCTGTGGCCATGGGTAAACAGTGCAAAAAGCACCTGGAGTAGATTCCAAACGCCGCCTGTGGCCATGTGACCGCTCGGGTGGCGCCAGGTGGCTTCGCCCCCCTCCAAGCCACCTGCCCTCCCTCGCCACACCTGCCTGGAGGGCTGGAGCACGTGCGCCACCTGGGCCCGGGCAGGTGGCTCCAGGTGGCCTCGCCCTCGGCCCCTCCAAGCCACCTGCATGCCCCCCCTCGCCACACCTGGAGGGCTGGAGCACGTGCGCCACCTGGGCGTCACTTCGGGAATTTCATCGTGCGTGTTCTTTTGAATAGGAATGTACTATACACCGCCTCGGCACCACGAGCCGCCCCCGCCGCGCCTCCACAATCCACTCTCGCAACTCTACCGCGCAGCCAGCACACGACGTCGGCGAGGCCGACAAAGCTCTGCATGGCCTGGTTTATCGGGGATCGAGAGATGGCGTATTATTGGGCAGTAGAGCACTGCCCGGGGTCGACGTCGGCGTACGGCCGCTTCATCTGCTGGCCCCACCCGCCCATCTCTGAGGGCGGAACCGACATCGGCGGCGGCACCGGCACCGACATCAGCCCAGGCAGGCCGCCACCGCCGCCGCCCGGCCCGCCGCCGCCCGGCCCGCCGCCGCCGCCGTAAGCGCCGCCGTGGCCGCCTCCGTGGCCGCCTCCGCCCCCGCCCCCGCCGCTCGCCTGCATGGCCATTGCGCTCCTGTGCGCCTGCACCTCGCTGCGGGATGCGGTGCAGTTGGTTGCGATGTGGCCGCGGCCGCCGCACTTGTGGCAGATGTTCTGCGGGCACTCGTTGATGTAGTGGTCCACCTGCGGCGGGCGGAGGGCGGGTGGCGGACGGCGGCATGCAGAGGCAGGGAGGCCGTGGGGGAGGGGGGGGGGGGGTCCGGGCGCGCCTCGCCGCACTTGGCGCACTTGTACCCCGGCGGCGGCCGCCGGCCGCTGGGGCGCGGTGGCCCCTGCCCGCCGCGACCAGCGAGCATCCCTCCCATCCCGGGGAAGCCGCCGCCGCCGCCGCCGCCGCCGCCGCCGCCACCGCCGCTGCCCGCGCCGACCGCGTTCGCGCCTCCGGTGAGCGGCGTCAGGTTTGCCATCGAGGCGGCGCCGCTGTGCGGGGCATGCCGGTCGCGGCCGGCGCGCAACGGGTGGCCAAGCAGGCAGTTCTCGTCCTCGCAGGAGCAGTTGCGGCTGTGCTCCCCCTCCGCGCCGTGGTGCCGCGAGCACGAGAGCTTGAAGCGGCACGACCTGCCGTAACGGCACGCCTCGGGCGGCTTGAAGCGCGAGAGGTCCTGCTGAGGCCGCGCCGCCAGTGCCGCCTCGATGGCCCCCGGCGGGGGGGGCACCACCGCGGGGACGTCGTGCCAGAAGCCGAGGTAAAAGTGCCCCTCGAACCACGCCGCCTCGCCCGTGAGCGGCTCGTTGCTCGCGGCGATGCTCGCGAGCGCCCTGGCTGCCTTGCTGCGAGCCGCCTCGGCCGACAGCACGCCGTTGCCTGGCGCGCCCGGCGGCGCGCCGGGCGCGGGACCGCCCGCAGCGGGCGGTGGGATGGGCAGCATATATATGTTTGTGTATGTGTGTGTATGCCACGCCTGCTATTCACAGCCTTGTTATTGAGAAGACTAGTGTGGGACCTGCGGCGGTACCCGTCTCTGTTGTTCGGGCAGTGAGAGACGCAGGATCTGCACGCCAAAGTGGGCCACTCCGCATTTGCATTTTGGTTTTGGGTTGTCGGAGATCATCCATCAGCTCTCATGTCTCATCACAGTCAGTCACGTCAGTCAGGCGTACGAGCCGACGACGGCGGACGGTGCAATGCGCAGGGGCGGCCACTGCCTCCGCGCGGTCGACGCCGCCGCACGGGGCTGCGTTTTTCGAGCGCAGCGCTCCCAATCGTTGCGGGGGCGACCCCTCCCCAAAACGCTGCTCAAAGGGGTGCGGCCGCTTTTCGAGTCCAACGCTCGAAATCGCTGCGCCCTGTTGGCTGCCACTTTTTCAGTTCCTCGGCTCCGCACGCAGAGCTGGATCACGTCGTCGTCGATCGCAGCCGTACCTGTACCTGTACCTGGTGCAGTGGGTTGCGGGCATTAAGAAAACAGGATTGCGCGGCACGCCGCCGTTTCGTCTAAGCCTTTCCACACACCCCTCACCAACCCCACGCCGTGGTTTCTTAGCTCCCAGGTCAAAGGTCAGAGCCGGCCCTAAGGATTTTTAGGGAGAAGAGGTAAGCTGCGGTCCTCCCGGATCCGATCCCCAGCCAGTCACCTCTCAGTCAGTACGAGTCTGCCACCGACTCAAGACACACACGGACACGCCTCCATCCACACCGCTCACTCAGAACACCGCCGGACACCGCAGACTTGCCGGACACCAGAGGTACGTGCAAAATTCTTGGTGTGCCTGTGATCGCCGTACTGGGTGAGAACGGCGTTCTCTGGTAAGCTCAGCTGTGAACTTCCCAGTGGTTTGCCGCTCTTGCTTGCGCGTGACCTCTTGCGTGCACGCCCAAGCTCGAGCGGCATCACGCAGAGCGAGCTCTGCGCAGGTCCCGCGACCTTCTCGGGCAGGAGCCCACCTCTCCTTCCCTCCGTGCGCCCAACGATATGGGCAAATCCGCGCCAAAGCCTTTCGCAAAGCGCGCTTCCGACGCTGACCAAGACGTACGGCCCGCAGAGGCAAAGGATGGATCTGGGCCGGAGCCCCCTCCCTCGGGGGCTGGCGGGGGCACCGACGGGGCCCCAGCCGCGCCTCCCGCTCCTGTGGACTCGGCCGAGGAGCTGCGAGTGCTTCGCAAGCAGCTCGAGCGGCTCGAGGCTCAAGCCGCCCAGCTCGCACCCGACGGGGAGGACCCCCCACCGGGAGGCGGCGGTGGCGGCGGCGACGGCGGCGGAGCGGGCGGCAAGGCGGCCAAGGACCGCGAGAGGGTGCCCACGACCCTCCCACCCCCCCAGACTCCGACGCCGACTCGTCGGAGGACGACGTGGGGTTCACCAGCGCTCGCTTGTGTCAGTCACACTCCTGCTGCCACTGCTCCTCGTCGCTGCCATGCCTAGCAGCGACTTGCCCACCCTGCGCATCATCAAGGCCGATCAGCTGCCAGCCTCCTGCTTCGAGCCGGTCGACCCGCAGGCGCGCGAGCAGGCGCTCGCGATGATCGAGGACGTAAAGGCAAACAAAGAAGACGGCCTGCTCAAGCACGCGTGGCGGCTCGGCGACCTGCCCAGTGGCGACCGCAAGTACACCGTCACGCGTGACGAGCTTCGCGCCGCCTTCGAGGCGGCGGAGCCGTCGCTGCAGGGCCTGCTCGAGCGGGTCGCGGCGCGAGTGCGCACGTTTGCAGAGGCGCAGCGGGCCAGCATCACGACGGTGAGCACGGAGATCGAGGGTGGCGCGGCGGGTCAGCAGGTCGTCCCCGTGAGCAGCGCGGGTTGCTACGCGCCCGGAGGCCGCTACCCGCTCCCCTCGTCCGTCATCATGACGGCCGTGACTGCGCGCGCGGCCGGTGTCGGGCGAGTCGTGGTCGCCTCGCCGCGCCCGTCGCCGGTGACGCTCGCCGCGGCGTACGTGGCGGGCGCCGACCTGCTCCTCGCCGTCGGCGGCGCGCACGCCGTCGCAGCCCTCGCCTACGGCCTCGGCGACGCGCTCGCCCCCGTCGACCTCATCTGCGGGCCGGGCAACAAGTGGGTGACGGCCGCAAAGTCAATCGTCTCTGGCTTCTGCGGGATCGACATGCTGGCTGGGCCGTCGGAGGTGCTCGTGATCGCGGACGCGTCCGCCGACCCGCAGGTGGTCGCCGCGGACTTGCTCGCGCAGGCGGAGCACGACGTGGAGGCGCGTCCGATCCTCGTGACGCCCGACGCGGCCGTCATCGCCTCTGTCAACCGCGCGCTGCAGTCGCAGCTGGAGACGCTGACGACGAGCGAGGTTGCCATCCCAGCGGTGCAGAAGGGGTTCGCCGTGCTGGTGGGCGACATCGCCGAGGCAGTCCGCGTCTCGGACCGCATCGCGCCCGAGCACCTCGAGATCCAGACCGCCGACGCGCAGGCGGTCGGAGAGAGCTGCGCAAACTACGGCGGGCTCTTCATCGGCGCGCACGCGGCGGAGGTGCTCGGCGACTACGGCGCCGGCCCCAACCACGTGCTGCCGACGGCGGGCACCGGAAAGTACACGGGCGGCCTCTCCGTCCACACCTTTCTGAGGCAGCGCACCTGGATGCGGATCGACGACCTTGTGGCGGCGCAGCGGCAGGTGGAGGACTCGGTGGCGCTGGCGAGGCTCGAGGGGCTCGAGGGGCACGCGCGCGCTGCGGAGCGGCGGCTGATCGCCGACGGGGGCGCGGGCAAGAAGCAGCGCGCGGCATGATGAGCTTGAAATAAGGTGCTCCGCACCCGGGCGCGTGCGGCGGCGCGGGCGGGCCGGTGTGCGGTGAGCGGTGTTGCCAGTGTTGGGGAGACGAGGGGAGGGGGCGCGCGGGCGCGAGTGGTGAGCCTGCGTCGGCGACCGTCCGTGACACCGGCCCGATCCATCTGAATTTGTTTCTTAAATCGCGTTGTTTCGACGCGAAAGCACATATCCTCCTCGCGCACCTCGGTCGGTCTGCTCGCAACCGCGAACCGCGAACCGCGAACCGGGTCCCGCTGGGTCGCTCTCGGTCTCAAAACGCACACCCGACAGCGACACCGGCGGTCGGCGGTGTGGAGTGTGGTGCCCCCGCCGCTGCGCCGTGTCGAGCCGCTGTGCGTGGGCGTGCTGCCCGCCGCCGGGGGCTCCCTGGGCTGGAATAAAGCGCCGGTGCGGACGCGTACGGGGGTGCAGAAGAAGCCGGGAAACAAAGGCGTCGTGCAGCGCGCTGGCCGCCGCCTCGCGCGAGGCCAAGTCAGCCGACCCGGAAGCCGGCCGCCGCTAGCATCGCCGCCTTCTCGGCGGCGGCGGCTGCGGCTGCGGCGGCTGCGGCGTCGGCGGCGATTTTGATCGAGGCTTGCGCCTTCTGGAGGGCGATCGCCTTGTCGTGCGCGCCGCTCGAGATTGCCTCGTCGCGGTGCCGGCGCAGCATGCGGATCTCCGAGCGGGAGAGCGGCGCGGGTGGCGGCGCCGCCGTGAACCAAGCGTGGTGCAGCGCGGAGGGCGCTGTCGCGCGCTGCTCCGGGTCGGGGGTGAGGAGGGAGTCGAGGAGGTCGAACCCCTCGTTGTTACCGCTCGCCCGTGGTGCGGTGGTGCGCCA
>NW_005201221.1:0-7446 GCF_000372725.1 Emiliania huxleyi CCMP1516 | reverse complement strand
TAAAAGGAAAAAAAAAAATAGGGAGGGAGAAAAAAAAGGGGGAAAAAAGATAAAAGAAGGAAAGGGAAAAGGAAAGATAAAAAGGGGGGGAGGGGGCGTTGAAAAAAAAAAAAAAAGGGAGAAAGAAGAGAAGGAAAAAAAGGGGGAAGGAAGAGAAAGGGAAAAAAAGGGAAAAATGGAAAGGGAGGAAGGAGGAAAATAAAAGAGGAAGAATAGAGAAAAGAGGGAGGGAAGAGGTAGAAAAAAAATAAAAAGCGGGGGGGGAAGGAAGAAGAAAAAAGTGGGAGAGGAGAAAAAGAGGGGAAGAAAAAACCCCCCCCCCCAGCGGCGCGGATTCGCCTTTCTTGCCAGCCTCGGATACGTGGCGACGCAGATACACAGAGACAGAGCCCTTTCGCCCTTCTCAAATCACGAGGTGCCAACACACATATCTCTCTTAGCGGGCTTCAGGCTGGTGCTCACGCGAACAGGAATCGACGCGATGTGCAAAGCATACAAGAAGGGGAGAGGGAAGAGGAGAGACGCCGGTGAGGACGAAGCAGAAACTAGCGCAGACGAGAGCAGGGCAGACCCGGGGACTGGGGAGCCGGAGCAGACGGCATCGGCCGCCGAGGGAACGTTGGGAAGAGGCACGAGGAGGGCGGCGACTTCGACCGACTATGGAGGACCCGTCGCCAGACGACGCAGGGCAGAAGACGGTGAGGCGGAGCAGACGCGCAGGGTGAGACGAGGGAGGGAGCAGGACTTTGCGGAGATCAGCAGGAGGATGTACGAAGAGATTAGGAGCAGCAGGGACCCGAGGGACCATGTGGAAGACGGCTAGTGCTAGTCCCCCATCGGGAGGACGACCCCGGCTAGTCGCCGACCACACCCACAAAGAACCCTGCACAAAGATCGCAGGGAGCGCATCGCGACACGGAGGGGGGCTGGGCAGGGGGTTCACCCTCACGACAGGAATCCCATCTCTCGTATAGGACAGGTTGCACCCGGCGGCACGGGGGCAAGCGCGGGCCTCCTACTGGTTGCGCTCTCCTAGTTCTCCGGTTTATCGGTGTTGTCGTGAGAGAGTGCGATTTAAATTCTTTATCGGTTGCCCGCCGACGCCAACGCGATGGAGAGGCTCGTCCCCGAGAAGGGCGAGAAGGGCGGAGAGGAGAGCGCCTCGACCGTCGCCGCTCTGCCCGCCTCGATGGTTCGTCGGTTCGAGGTCCTCTCCGCAGTCGTGGCCTTCATGGCGGCGAGCGCGGGAATGATGATCGTCAATAAGCTCGTGATGCGAGGCTCCCACCTGCCCATCACCATCGTCATCATCCAGATGCTCTTCACCGTCGTGACGATCGTCGTCGTGCCGGGCATGCGCAGGGCGATTCGCTTTGGGTCGGCACGAGACGTGTGGCGCTGGACCCGCGCCGTGCCGCCCCTCTTTGCCTTGATGCTCTCGACGTCGATGCTCGCGCTTGATCACGCCACCATGGGCGCGTTTATCGTCGTGCGAAACCTTGCACCCGTGCCTGCTCTTCTCTCCGAGGCGTTTATTGACCGCTCGCTAAAGATCGACCTGCAAACAATGCTCGCGATGGCCCTCTCTCTCGCCGGCGTGATCCTCTACGCACGGAACGACCTGCACTCGTCGCCTCTCGGCTTCCTCTTCATGGGCATCAACCTGTGCGCCGCCGTGCTCGAGCGCCTCGTCCAGCGCACCCTCATCGCACTCGACCCGATCGACGTCTCCAAGCAGGTGAGGGATACGGGTGGAGGTAGAGGTTAGGCTCGTTCACCGCTGACTCCATCTCGCCCGGGCAGGGCATGATGATGATCAACAACGGCGTGGGCGCACTGCTGCTCGTCCCGCTTGCCCTCTCGCCGACGCGCTTCGGCGAGCTTGGTCACGTGCACGAGATCGCAGCCTTTGACGCGAGGCAGTGGGCGCTGCTCCTCCTCAGCTGCATCAACGGCGTCGCCATCAGCTACGCCGCCATCCACCTCCAAAAGTTCGTCTCCGCCTCCACGCTGATGGTGCTCGCAAACAGCAACAAGTTTGCCGTCGTCGCCTTCGGCATCTTTGTCCTCGGTGAGTCGCGCTCGTGGCAGGCTGTGCTCGGCTGCGTGGTCGCCCTCTCGGGCGGCGTGTGGTACGCCAGCGCCCGCAGCGAGCTCGAGGCTGCAGGCGAGGAGGGCGCCGCCTCGGCCGCGAAGAGATCTCCGGCGCGGCTCGTCCAGGCGGCCGCCGTCGCGGCGCTGCTACTCCTCGCGGTGAGCGGGTTCGGGATGCCCGCGGCGCCGGCGGGCGTGCCCCACAGGAATGCGGGCCAACGCCAGCGCCTAAGCGCGTCGCAGAATGCGACGACCCCGAAGCACGCGCGCCCTCGCACCCGCCCACACGGCTCGCCGCACGCTGCTGCAGGCGCACGCTGCTGCCGGGGCGGGCAGGCCTCCTCGCGCTGAGGATGTGATGAGTGGATTTTCCGTCCGTAGGCCGCGGTTGAGCACGCCGCGGCGCTTTCGCTCTCGCTCGGGGCGCGAGACGCACGGCGTGGGTTTGGCACTATCTCGACAACAACACATCTCCCTATCTCGAGGCTTTGATTCTTACGTCCCTCGCCCGCCAAGGCTTGGGTGCATCTCTGCTATAGAAGTACTTGTATGGTTGCTCACACCACTGTGGGGGGTATTGCATGTCGCATGTTGCGTTAAAGTATTGCCTCGCGTCGCTCGGCATCGCCGGCCAGATCTCGCGCCACACGTGGTCTTCATTCGCGCTTTCGCTTCCGCCGCTTCGCCTTCGTCTCCTTGCTGCGCAGTGCAGGGTGTGCCGACGCGCCACGCCGGCGCCCGTGTGCGGCTCGCTCGCCGCCGCGTCCGGCGACGGCATCGATCCTGTCCGCTAAAACTAATCTTCACCCCGCATACCACTTTCGCATACCACTATACCATACCACTCAAAAAACTAATCAAAATATCACCAAAATACCGGTCTCATACCGGTAAAGTTTGAGCACTGGGGAGGGAGCGCGCGCGCGGCGCGCGCGCGCGCGCGCGCCGCGCCGGCGGCCTCTCAGCTCTCTCAAAATAATATGAAATAATTGTTGTGTGCGAAGACACTGCCGAATGACTCACAGTTTCACTGTCATCACTGGGCTGTACTGGGCTGTGCGTGTGCCTCGGAGCACGGAGAATCCTCGCCCGCGCGGTAGTTTCTGGCTACGGCCCTACGCCTCATCGTCCCCGCCAGACTTGAACAACCAGCTGCGATAATCGTCGTGCGTGGGCGCGGGGCACCAGATACTGAAGGTCAGCGTGCAGACGAAGGCGCGCGGCATGATGACAATGTAGACGTCATAGAAGAGGTCAAGCGTCGGGATCACCACCGGCTTGAAAAAAAGCTCGATGTAGATCGGCTCGTAGACATAGTCGGAGAATTTCTCCTGCGGCACCGCTAGCACGTCGTGCCTGTGGCCTCGGCAACACTCAAAGCAGGGCTCGCGTAGGCCGCTGGTCCAGTCGCAGCCCTTGTCGCTCATTTTGGCCTTGTAGAGGAAGGAGTTCTTCTGGTAACCCATCGACGCGCCGTCTGGAAGTAGAGCGCCGTTTTCGCAATACACGTCGTCCCACTGCCTGTTCTTTTTGTCGCAGGTGGTAGTGTAGCCCCACAGCATCTCGGTGAGCAGCGGGCCGGCTGCAGGCATGAGGGGGGAGCAGTGGATGAGGAGAGAGCCGTGGGGGTCCTCTCCTCACTACAGCTTGGAAGTGTCTGTGTCACCCGGCTGGCCGTGCGATTCCGGTGCCTCCACAACCTCGTTGTACCCTTCGTGGCTCCAGACGAGCTTCCCGCCCCGCTCCTGCGGCCGAGTGGGAGTCAACGGCGCGCGGAGGGTGCGAATGTGATTCTATTGGGGGCCAGGGGGCCTGAGTTTGCAGATCGTGGGAGCCGTAGCGAGTGTGGTGAGGTGCAGGTCAGACGTGTGCACGTTCCACGCCCAGATCGTGCCACCGGCGAGCGAGCTGCAAGTTCGCGTGCTATAGTGTGTAGTGGCTAGCAGAATCACCTCAAAAGCAACCCCAAAGCTATCCAGCTTCGGAGCTGGCGGAGGCCCAGCAGGGCCAACAGTGACGGCAACGGCAACGTGCAAGGCGAGGACGCCTGCGCAGCACACGAAAGCAATCCGCGCGCGGCGGCGGCGTGGCGGCGGCTCGGCGAGCGGTTCGATCATCGCAGGGGGAGGGGAAGCCGCCGGGGGCAGGGGGCAACTGCGAGCCGCGCGGTGATTGCAGTTCGTCAACGACAACAAGGAACGGGGCGTTACAAAAGGGCGGGAACTTAGCAGTTTTCTTGAAATCGTCGCTGCACAATCTCCAGGCGGGGGAGGCGGTCAGCGCCGCCTCCCTGCCGGTGCGGGCCGTCAGCGTACACTGTGAAGCCATGCTGTCCTCCCGAGGTCTCTGATAAGAGAAGGTTCCCGGAAGTCTCCACTTTCTGGCGCTTGGCTCGGTCCCCCGCGAAAGACACCTGCGGGGGCACAAGCGCGCCGCTGACGCCCGAGGGGGCAAGGCGGCTCGCGGCAGCTTCCCATGCCGCCTCCGCCTCTGCGCCCTTGGGTGCGGGCCCTCGGCGGGAAGGGGCTTCACTCGCCGCTTCCGCCTCTACCCCCTGGTGAACCCCCGGGGTGGCCCTGGTGATGGGTAAGCGTGCCTCCTCCTCCCGCGCGGCCCTTGACCCCGGGCCGCCGTACCCGCGTCACTGGTGTCCAGTTTGGTGCGATGTATGGGTTCGAGGTGGGGGTGTTGAGGGGGTCCTTTTGGAGGGCATGCGTGCGGGATTGCTTCGGTATCTTCGACTGTTTGTCGGTGGAGAGCACCCCCTGGGGCGGCGGCGGGGACAGGGACAGGGTGGACCTGCTCTGATGACTCCTCGGTGTGGGCGCAGGGCGGCGGCGGCGCAGGCTCCGGCCTCCGCTGCGCGGTGAGCAGCGCTCGAGGGAGAGGTGAGAGCTGCACAGCTGGTTCGGGCAGCTCGCAGCGCGGCGCCAGCGGCTGTGCTGTGCGGCTGGGTACCCGGCTGTGCCGGGCCGGGCCTGGGCGGGCTGGGACCGGGGAAGGTGGCTGGGGCTGGGGGGGAGGGGGGCTCGCAGAGCGGACGTACCCCTCGTGCGCGCGGGCCGCGGGCTCTATATACACACGTTACACCTCTCACAATATCTCTCGAGACGTACCGTGCCGGCGATAGATTTAGAGATAGGAGATAGCCGTACTTGCTCATGGAATGAGTTTGCAAGACGAGTAAACGTTTCGGAAAGCATGCGCGACGCTGCCTCTTTGCGCCACTCGCTCGCGGCGGCGGGAGACATGGCCGCCGATGCGGCTCGCACTCGCTCGGCGGGCCTCCGTCCCATGGAGACAACAGGATACAACTCCATAGAGTACGACTCGCTTCATGCACAAAACGTAGTCTAGGGAGGCGCGCGCACCGCGCGCTCTGCGCGTCGGCGCCAAAAGGCGACAGATGATCACGCCTCGGCCTTCACGCCTGATGGCCCCGCCTCGCCTTTCTTCTCCAGCGCGTGCAGGGCCGCCTCGAGCGTCGCCTCGGCCGCCTCGCGTTTCGCCTCCGCCGCCTGCTCCGCGGCCGCCGCCGCAGTGTACGCGGCGAAGGCCTTGTCGAGGGCGCTGAGCGGCGGGTGCTCCTTCTCCGCTTGCTCGCGCGCGGCCTCTCGCCGGCGCTCAAGCTCTGCGCCGCCGATCTTCTTGGCTAGGAAGTCCCGAAAAGGCTCCTCCATCAGCTCGTGCGCCCGCGCGTCCACCTCCGAAGCGCACAGCGACCGCGCCTTGGCCACGCGCGTCTCGACGTCGTCGACGCGGCTCCGCTTGCGCGGCGTCTCCATCGTTCCCTCCGTGAGGTCGATGGCGCGCTTGCGGCCCTCGGCGTCCTTTTGGTCGCGCGTCCGCTCGCCCACCACGGACACCTCGTCGGCGGGCGGCACGTGCCGGAGGAGCCGCAGGCCGGGCGCGTCAAGCCAGGAACCGTCATTCATGGGGACCTGCCAAGTGCCGATCGCGTCCTCGAGCCGTTTCTTGTCCGATGAGAGCCTGATGTAGCCCCGTGGTTTACCTTTGTCGCTCGCGAAGCCAACACACCAACCCCACACGCTCACATGCCACAGCATGTACCTCTCGCCACTGGCCTTGACGTAGGACGGCGCGCCATTGACAAGCTCCGAGCGCCTGTTGTATACGCCGTTGATCATACATTTCGTAGTATACGGCATCGTATATTTTCTGGGCAGCTCGCCCACGAGCGCGATCGTCTCATCGCTCATGTGTGTACGAGTATTTCGCCTGCGGCTCTCGCGCGAAATTCTTCTTCGTTGGCGCGGCGTTTTCCCTTAAAGACTAATTTTTTCTGAGGCGATTCCAGTCTAGTCCTCGGAGCCTAAGTGACTCGCCGTCCTCGCAGGGGTCGCTTAGGCGGCTCCCGTTGTAGGTATATTGTTCCCGTTGTGTACCCTTTTTTGGTGAACCTTTTTTTTGATAAGCACTCGGAGGGACCTCGACATTCTTTTTCTGACTTGGGCGAACGACGTGGGCGATCCTCCGTCTACTTCAGACAAGTCTCTTTCCTGTCCTCTCGGACCCAGTGTATGGGTGCGCGCCGCCTTTTCGCCCGACCGGCAGCGCCGCCTCGGTCCGGCCTCACCGCGCTCCCGCCCCGCGCGCCACCACCGCAGGCGGTTATGTTCCTCCTCATCTGCGGAACCAACAGGGTTCCGCACCAGGCGCCGAGCGGCCCGAGCCTGCACACGACCCGGCCCTCTGCTCTCCCATCGGGCCCGGCCCGGGCGCCTGCCGAGCGCCGCCTGCGCCACACTCGCTTACGCCACCACCCGCGCCTGCTCCGCGCACCCCTCGCTAGTCCTCTCACCGCGGCGCTCGCTCTCCTCCACTAGGCGGCGGCGGCGGCGGTGGCGGCGGACCGCCGCCGAGCGGCGGCGGCGGACGCAATCTCGAGGCGCTCATGAGCAACATGAGCGTCGGCGGCGGCGGCCGCCAAGGCTACGGCGACCGCGGCGGCGGCGGCTACGGCGACCGCGGCGGCGGCGGGTACGGCGACCGCGGCGGCGGCGGGTACGGCGACCGCGGCGGCGGCGGGTACGGAGACCGCGGCGGCGGCGGGTACGGCGACCGCGGCGGCGGCTACGGCGACCGCGGCGGTGACCGTGGCGACCGCGGCGGCGGCTACGGTGGCGGTTCGCGTCGCGACCTCAGCGGCTTCTACGGCGGAGGCGGCAGCAGAATCGCAGCGGTGCAGAGGTAGGAGCGGGCTGTTGCCGTGAAGCGTCTCGGAAGCTTCGCGTAGGCGGCGGCGGAGACCGGTGGTATGGGCTGGACGGCGGGGACAGCTTCGAGGCGCGGCGCTCCTCTCTTCCGCCCTCTCCCCCTCCTCTCCTCTCC
>NW_005201222.1:4588-10591 GCF_000372725.1 Emiliania huxleyi CCMP1516 | reverse complement strand
GCCGCCGCCCGCCCGGGGCCCCATCGCCCCGACCGGCCGCTGCTGCTCGGCGCAGCGGCCGCGTCGGCCGGCGCAGCGGCCGGCGCCGCGCCCAGCGACTGGCCAATCGCGGCAGCGGCCGAGGCGGCGGCGGCGGCGGCGCCGTGCAGCGAGTCCGCTCCGGTCGGGACGAAGCGCCCCGGCGTCGGCGACGACAGCTGCGCGCGAGACGCGAGCCCGGGACGCGGCAGGGCCGCGGCGCGCGCCTCCGGCTTTGGCGTCGCATCGTCGTCGTCGCCGGCGCTGGCGGAGGCAAAGAGCTTGTTTGGACGCGCCAGCTTGCTCCCGCCCAGCTTGCTGCCCAGCTTCATGCCGACGCCGCCGACCTTGCGACCGAGCTTTGATGGCGCAGCGGCTGGCTTCGTTGCGGCGCCGCCGCCGAAGAAGTTGTCCTCGGGCGGCGGCGGCGGCGGCGGATCGGGCGGCAGTGGCGGCGCCATATACGGATATGTACAGGCGGAGGGGCCCGAAGTGGGAAAAGAATACGATCGGCCTCCAGCCCCTCCGCAGCTGTCACGCTTTTGGTCGAAGGGATACCCCCCCCCCCTCTTCTCGACCCCCCCCCCTTGACCCCCCCCTGGACGCGTCCACCCTCCGTCCAACATTCGCGATCCCTCTTTTACATACATAAACAAAAGAACTCTCTCTCACAGCACACAGGCTCGACACAGTGGGAAAAGAATTTGCCGCTTCTGGGAATAGGACCGCCGCAAGCGGCGTGGCGTGGGGCGGTTGAGCATCCCTCCGGGGGCCCCTCTGCGCCGGGGAGGCGTTGTTGGAGGCTAGGACGCAAGCGTCGCCTTTTTCAAACTCGGGGCCCACTCCGCTGTGCGCTCCGACCCGAATTTGGAGAGGGCCATGAAATTTAAGGTGTTGCTGCTTAAGGTTCTTTGGGCCAGTTTGGGGGGGCAAACCCTGCCCGCCCCCTAGCGCCCCAGGTAAGGCCCAGGTGTGGCCTAGGGCATCACAAGGGACCAAGAGGAGTCCAGTCTGAGCCATAGAGCCCATGTCTTTGCCCCCGAAAGTCGCGTTCAAATGCCCGGAACGGACGTTACAGGGGTGTCCGGCCGGCGCGATCACCGAGCTGTGACGCTCAGGGAAGCCTGATGAGGTGCTGGTTTCTTTGCCCAGGGCTGGCCTTCCCCCCAGGCTGGATCAGCTGAGCAAGGTTTGGGGAGAATCCCCCATTCAGATCTTCAGATATTTTGACGGATGACCGAAAATGGGCAAAAACGGGGTGATTTCGAAATACCCGCCTCCGCCAGCCATCACGCTGCAGAGCCTGCGTAGACGCCACAGACGCCAATTCTTAAAATACAAGCCTCTCTCACAGCACACTGGCACGACAAGGGCGCGGACTGGCGCGGACTGGCACACTCACCGGCTCACCTGTAGAGTTTGTTGTAGAGATTCACGTTGTAGAGCGCCTCTACATCGCTCTACAACGCACGCAGTTCGTCACGCGGCGGATGTAGAGCTCTACAGCTCTACAGCGCTCTCCAGCGCTCTACATCTCTACAGCTCTACAGCGCTCTACACTCTACATCCTCTACACCCTCCCTCAGGCTAGAGAGCCCTAGCCCCGGGGTTGCGCGTTCGCAGGGAAAGGGCCGTAAAGTAAACACGGGTCTCCGAGGGTTGGACCCGCGTACCGGGTTTCCCCTTAACTGCAGGACGCCCCCTCTACTCGGAGCTAGTGGACATCACACTGTACACCACGCCCAAACACACAGACACCTGAGTGAGGGAGGGTGTAGAGGATGTAGAGCGTAGAGCGCTGTAGAGCTGTAGAGATGTAGAGCGCTCTGGAGCGCTGTAGAGCGCTGTAGAGCTGTAGAGCTCTACATCCGCCGCGGGACGAACTGCGTGCGTTGTAGAGCGATGTAGAGGCGCTCTACAACGTGAAATCTCTACACAACAAACTCTACATCATAGAGAGAGACATCGTACGTCATAAGCGGCGAACGAGGCACGGTCGCTCTCCGACATGAGGCGCGTTGCACTTGCCAGTGCTGCCCTGGCCTTCTGTCTGCCCGCCCAATGGGTGGCAGGTGCCTCTGCTGCTATGGCATGCCTCACGGCTGCGACTGGCCGGCGCCTCGGCGCGTCAGCTCGGCTCGGCGTAGCGATCGTGGCCAGCGCAACTCGCTTGGACTCAACGCTCAGCCAGGAGCTCCCGCACGCGCTGGCGCGAGTCATGGCGCATGCAACGCGTCTGAATGCTCGCCTCGCCTTGCGCAAATGCGACCGTCCTCGCCGCCGACAGTCCACCGCCTGCTAAAGAAGCACTGCGACGAATGCGGCACCGGCGACGCATGGCAGGCTGGTGATGACGCAGTTATGGGGTGTTGTGTGCCATCAGAGTGACTCTCTGTGTGTCAGGGATAGTCAGGGCCGTCCATCAGAGCTCCAGTAAGCTCGGAGACATCCCATTAGCGCGACTCGACCTCTTTGAGTCACTGCCTTCCCGGCGGGTTGGCCTCTACAGGCTGTTTTCGGCATAAATTTCCTTCGTTTTGACGCGCGCTCACGCCTCTGCGCACCGCGCCTCGGCACCGGCTTTGCTGCCACCGTGTCGAGGACGCCCAGCCCTCGCATGGTTGAAGGTCCCATCAACTCATTCCATCGCCAAGTTGCTCGGCGGCCGCGCAATGCGGAGACCACCGAAAGCACCGCAGATGAGCCGTAAAACATGCCTGCACCTAGCTGCAGACGTGCCCACATTCTCCTCGGTGTCGTATCTGAGGCGGATTGACCTGGATTTTGACTCCACCGCCGCCACGGTGCATGGAAACCACCCTGCCGGCGCCCGTGGACGTCGAACGCTCGTGCGCCAAGTCTTCTGTGGCCACAGCAGCAGCTACGGCGGCGCAGACTGGCGGCAGACTGCACGGCAGTAGTCCAGTATGACTGTGGCGCGGTGCGGCGGTCGACAGCCGGTGGCATCAAATGCGGAGTGATCGTGGGCAATGCGGACTCCACCGTGACGTCAGAGAGCCGCGGTGTGAGCCATGTGGCTCTCTCTGCTGTGCTGGGTCATGCGCTGGCCGCGCCGGACGCAGTGAGTTCGGTGCGTTCGAGCAGTTGTCGGTGAATAGAAGAAAAACGGGTGGAAAGCCTTTCGCGCATTCTTCAGCGCCGGCCAAAAAGGGCTTCAGTCGTCTCAGGAGAGATCAGTACTTCGTATCCGTCTCACTGCCTTCTCTTACTGTGCCTCCTCGTCCGTCTCAGCGTGGCAAGCTCCCGAGAGTGCCCGACAGCGCCCGAGAGTACCACTCGGCTTTGGAGCGAGAGCTGCAGCCACACGGGCTGCCTCAGCATCAGCTCATCCATAATGGCGATACACTCATTGCGGTCGGCGATCGCCGCCTCGTCCTGGTGCTTGTAGTAGTTCTGCTGGACCTTGTCCCGTAGATGTTGCAGGCCTGTGGAGTGCGGGGCATGTCAGTCTGCGGCGAGTGCGTGTGGCGCGAGCCCGCACACAGAGTACAGATGCTCTCCGCGCCACCTTGTCAGAGAGCCGGCTCGAGCTTCGCGCTGCTGGCTGAGGTGAAGCGTCGGTGGGGAGCAGACTGGAGCCGCCGAGATGCCCGACGCCCATGCCGCTCTCGATCCAGTGGAGGAAGTCCTCCTGATCGCGCCAGGGAGGCCAGGGCAGCAGCCACAGCCTGAGAGGAAAAGTGCGCCGCCGGCGCGCACTTTTCGCGCGGGCCATTCTCGGAGTTGTCGGGGTCGTGCGAAGCTACCTCCTGCGAACGGCCGGTTGGCAGACGTCATGGCCGGCATGTGCGACCCTTAAGAACCCGCGTCCGACCAGCTGTGAGGCGAGGCTGAAGCTGGTGGATTTCAGTTGCTGACAGTTGAGGCGATCCCCCGTGAACTGACGGCAGGTAAGCCGGCAGGTGGGGGGCGGGGTGTGCCGGGTGGCCCAACTAGCGGGCGAGCCGGGCCCGTGCATAGTTCGCGCTCGGGGGCGCGATAGCATGGGAAAGACGCACCTCCATCGTGCTTGCTACCGCGCTTTTTCGCATTTCGCCGTCAGAGACAGTCGTCCTCCCCTCAACCCGACGAGAGTGGGCGGGCAGTCCCCGTGGCTGCAGTCGCGCTTCCGAGCCGACTCCGCCCCTCTCTCCACCCGGCCATTCCAACGGCCAGGCCGCTCGCTTAAGGCTGATTGGCTAGACGAGCGGCCTACCTCCAACGGGGCGGTCTGGATCACGGGGGATGACATCCTGCCTCCCGGCACGCCGGGAGGAGGTGGGTGCTCCGCCGCCGGACCGCCCTCTCCACCACCCTCGCCCAGGGATCTACAATGCTGTCTCAAGGTCCGACCTGTGGGCTCCGGCCTGCGCTCGGCACCGGGCACCGCCTCGGTATACAAAATGCGGCCTGCGGGCGGACCCTCACAGATCACAGATCCCCACCGCGCTTTTTCTCGGCCGTTCGCGCCATCGTTGATGACTTGATTGCGCGGGAGCGAAATCCCAAAACCTCTCAGCTCGAAAAAAGGGGGAATTTATTTGTTATTTGGGGGGTGTTACGCAGAACACACAGTCATCCGCACACCGCAAATGGGCTCGCCCTCACTGGCCACTGCCGACTTGAGAGAGAGAACTGCCCGCAGGCACACTGTGAGACCATGGGTGTGCCTGCGAAACCGAGACCACATGCAGCGGCACTGATACCGCTCACCGGCTACATCGCGGCTAGGCTCAAGGAGGGCGCTGACTTTGCCTCCACACCGGGTGAGTGTGAGGACTCGCCCACAGACCCACAGTGCACATCAAATGGAGTCACTAGTGACCCTCTCCGTCGCCATCATCGGCTCCGGATTCGCGAATCTGTCCGTGCCGTCGGTGATGCCGCCTGTGAGGCCGACGCCCACCATGAAGCAGAAGACGATGACGAGCACGCCCATCGCGCGCAGCAGGCCTTTCTCCGACGCAAACGCCGCGAGCAAGCTCCCCTCGCCGGAAAACTCTTCCCGTGGCTGCGAGGGTGGTGCGAGGATGAACACCTCGCTAGAGTCAGCCGGATTTGGTGAGGGCGTAGCCTCCTCTGGCCGACCTAGGCTCGACCGATCAACGCCGCCCTCCTGCTGCATCCTCCGCCAGCTTGCATCCCAGTCGCGCGGCTGCTCGCACATAGAACGCACGGCTCTGTGCCTAAGCGCTGGGCGCAAAGAGCGCGGCGCCCCGAGGATCAAAGAGGCTAGCATGAAGAGGTGGAGAGGGAGCGACTCCGCGTGCGAGCTGGCGAGTAGAGTCCACGCGCGCTGGACACAGCAGACAGCACAAGTTTCGGACACCGCGTGTGAATAAGAGGGCTCCCGCGGCGATCAACACCGCAACTCCTTTTCCTTTTTGTTTTGAAGACCTCGATACTTAGCGCACTGCTCGGGCGAGAGCTCAAACACGTGCCGCGTCTCGTCTTCGCCGCCGGCTACGCGCACAGACACAGTACGCGGCAGCGCCGACACGTCAACCCGCGTGTACGTCAGCGACGGGTCGCGCACGCCGCACGAGGCGCATGCGTGCAGCGGCAGCGCGTGCGCCATGCGCTCGTCGCTCCACTCGCCCAGCAGCCGCCGCTTCGTCTCGTCGGAGACGTGCACGCAGCGCTGCAGCAGCGCCGCCGTCTCGTCCTCGGGCCGCTCCAGGTCCATGACGACGTTCGTCGAGGCGTGGAAGCGCGTCTCCAGGTCGATGGCCGCCTGCTCGGCCGCGGCGAGCTTGCCCTGGTCGACGCACATGCCGCACACCGCGTGCGCCGGGCAGCCGCACTGGCCGCGTTGTGGGCGCACGGTCTTGGCGACCGCCGGCGCTGCGCGCCGGTCGTGCTGCTCACGCTGCCGGCGGCGCTGGTCGCGCGCCTGCCGATCGCGCGTGTTCGCGGCGGCTGCATCTCCTGCTCGTTTCGCTCGCACCCAAGCGGCGGGCGCCAGGCGCTTCAGGTCGGCGGTGC
>NW_005201222.1:0-1454 GCF_000372725.1 Emiliania huxleyi CCMP1516 | reverse complement strand
TGGCGAGGAGAGATGCCGGAGGAACGGGTGATGGTGTCTGAGGAGGTGTTGGCGAAGGTGGAGGAGAGGGTGGCGGTGGCGAGGGCGGCGGTGGTTGGAGCGGCGGTGGCGAGGGTGGCGGGGGCGAGGGAGGTGGAGGAGAGGGCGGGTACAGGAATCGCTGTTGGATGCAGGGGTGGTGGCGGAGAGGGCGGCGGTCGAGGGGGCGGCGAAGGCGAGTGTGGTGGCGGCGAGGGCAGCAGAGGTTCGGATGGTAGCGGTGGCGGCGGTGGTGAGCTGGGTGGTGGTGGCGAGTGTGGCGGTGGAGACGGAGGCGGCAGCGAGGGTGGCCCCGGGGCGGGGGCAGGGGACGGGGGTGAAGGGGGCGTCGCGAGTGGGGAGGGTAGACGGTCGACAGCTCGGCGGCGACAGAGGAGACGGGGATGGCGGTTCGACACAGGAGGTCAGGGGCAGGAGGGGGAGAGCAAGAGGGACGGAGAGGGAGGGAGAGGAAAGGCAGGGGGGAAAGATACCCGCCGCAGGTCGGTCTAGCCCATCTCGTTGGCAGTCAGCGTGAGGAAGAACTCAGGCGCGCCGTTCCTACACAGGGTCAGGCGAGGGGTTGGTGAGGGAGGGCGCATGCAGGGAGAGGTAGGGGGGAGGAGGGGAGGAGAGGGGGGGGGAGTAGGTCGGAACCCTACTGCACTGGCTGGAGGTCAGCCCTGCAGTCTCGCAAGTAGTGAGGCGACAAGTGCTGGTGCACTGTCGCGATGAGGGCCAGTGGTGCGGAGGCAGCACGTAGTGAGACTGTTCTTGTCACAGCAGGTAGCTTCCTCAGGGAAGGGAGTGGGAGCAGTCAACAAACGTTGGTGGCGCATATGGGAGTGGAGAGAACAGGGCGTGGCGCGCGCCTCCTACGAGGGTGGGTCGGCTCGGACCTGTTGTATCCGGGGGGGGGGGGGGGGGTTAAGTGAGGAGGTGACCAAAGTGTCCAGAAGGGGGGCGGTGAGCATGCGTGCGCGTCTTCCCTCTGAGGGTTGAATGTGACAGAGAAACGAGATATATTCCGTCACAGGGCAGTGGCTCAAAAGAGAGCACCACCGACAGATTCAGGTGGGAAGTGGCGCGGGGAGCGGTGGGGCACACGCCAGGTGGTAGACTCACTGAGTCGGCCAATTCCTCCTGCGGGCAGGTTGACGGGCGGTCAGCATGTACCGCAAGCGTGGGGTCTGGTGAGGGCGATCGTGAGTGAGCCCGCAGGTAGGAGGAAGCGTCAATGACCATTCCTGCAACCACCGCAGGCTCCCAATGTAGCAGGGGTAGCGTGTGAGGGCGCACCAGGTCCACCCGTCGGACGTTTTGAGGCGGCCTCTCCGAAAGAAGAATTGAGCGGTCGAAACCCAAGTAGCCGGGTTGACGGCGCCGACAGCTACACGGCACATGCGGTGGCGCCAGTGCACGGGGCGGGCGAAGGG
>NW_005201223.1:387609-400329 GCF_000372725.1 Emiliania huxleyi CCMP1516 | reverse complement strand
CAGTCTCGCGCGCGCGTGAACAGGGCTCCAGGCCCCAAATTACGTGTGAGTGTTAGAGTTGTTTGGTATTGCTAAAAATCAGATCTCAGTCCGACCAACGACAAGAATTAATAAAAAATCTCTCTCTCCCAACGACTGGGACACCAACGCGGTATGGGTGGACGCAGGACGGGCGATGACGGCCACACAGGAGCGACACACAGAACCACAAGACAAGACACTCAGCCAACAGGAAGGTGAAGAACGTTGACGGAAAGAAAGAAAGAAAGAAAACAGACAACCCAAGGGAGGGATGGGAGGACGGCACGCCGCCACCACACAGGGATTTTAAGGAGAGGTGTGTGGTGCGCTATCCGTCGCCCACCCTAGAACGTTGACGGAGCACTTGGAGCACTAGGCGACGGAATTCTTTACGGCTTCTCGGCTTTGGTGCCCGACATCCTTTCCCGAGCCCCGACGGCTTCCCCGTGCCGCGTCCACCGTACCACACCGAGCCCACCTCTCTTCCGCACGCTCCACCTCCGAAAATGCGCAGTTCTTCTGCGGAGCCGAGACGCAAGACGCCTTCGAGGCAGTCGCCAGACGACCCGCCTCAGCAGCGCCGCCGCTCCTTCCTGCGTTCGCTCTTCTTCTTTGCTACTCGGTTCGATGCCTTCTTGATCGTCGCCGGCTGCGCCTTTATGGTCGGCTTCGGAGCACTGCAGGTCCTCGCCCTGGTGACGTTTGCCGACTTCTTCGACTTGAACTCGACCACAAACTACTATGATCTCGGGATCATGCTCCTCGTCAACATGACGTACTGGGGCCTGGGTATTGGCGGCTGCCAAGGAATCGCGGCGCTGCTGCTCGACTATTCCAAGAACCGTCAGATCACGCGTTGGAAGAAGGAGTACCTAAAGTCGATCCTCCGGCAGGACGTCGGCTGGTACGACGTCAACCAGCCGCAGGAGCTCTCGACGCGCATGGGTGAGTCCATCGTCTACATCGAGAAGGCGCTTCACCTATCCAACGCCAACATCTTCACAACCATCGGGTCCATCACCGTGGGGCTCTACATCTCGCTGCGCGAGTCGTGGGCTGTCGCCCTCGTCACGCTCGCCGTGGCCATCGTCGCCTACCTGCCTTCCGTCTCACTGCTCCTCTACTACCTCGAGCAGCGCACCAAGCTCCTGGCCGACGCGTACGCAGGCGCCGGCGGCGTCGCCTCCGAGGTGCTCTCGTCGATCCGCACGGTCGCGTCGCTCGGCCTCGAGGAGAGGTCTCTGCAGCGGTACGATGCCAACCTCGCCAACGCCGAGCGCGCGGCCATCCGCCTCTCGACCAAGATCTTTGCAGCCCTCTCCACGATGAACGCGTCCGTCTACTACGTGATGGCCTCTGGGATTCTGCTGGCGTGCCAGCTGCTCGTCTCCGAGTACCGTGACACCACGGTGGACTACACCGCCTTGCTGGGTGACGCGAGGAACTACTGCGCCGAGAGCTGCGACTCGTACGACTTGTTCCTCGTCGACACCACCCAGCCAGATCAGGCTGACGGCGTTGGTGCGGCGTGCGCAGACCGCACGAGCGCGACTACTGGCGAGGCCCTCGAGAACTTCAAGTTCACTTGCAGCACGGCGGCGCAGGTCATCGGGGAGCGCGCATTCACCCGGTTCTTTGGCGACGACACGCTGTTCTGGAACCAGTTCGTGGACGGCGACCCTGCCGACAGCAGCTACGACGAGCTCTTCCCGCCCAACAGCTACGACAGGAGCGTCACACCGCCGCCCCTGCCGCCGCCCTCGCCACCGCCCTCGCCACATGCTCCCGCCCCGCCGCCGCAGGAGCGTCGAGTGCGCGCTGGGGCTCGGCGCCATCTACATCGCCACGCAGGCCGTCTTCCAGGGCGCCTTTGGCCTCTCGCAGCTGGCGGGGCCAGTGCAGGCGCTGATCAAGGGCGTCACGGCGTGCCGCAGCGTGCTCGAGGTGGTGGCGCGCGTGCCGACGATCGACGCCTTCTCGGAGGAGGGCCTCACGGTCGTGCTCAAGGGCGCCATCGAGGTGAAGGACGTCACCTTCGCCTACCCCACCGCGCCCCACCACCTCATCTGCAACGGATACTCGCTGAGCATCCCGGCCGGCACCTCGTGCGCGCTGGTTGGCCCGTCGGGTGCGGGTAAGTCGACGCTCATCCAGCTGCTCGAGCGGTACTATGACCCGCTCTCGGGGTCGGTGCTCATCGACGGCGTCGACCTCAGGGCGATGAACGTCAAGGCGCTGCGCCGGCAGATCGGGCTAGTCGGGCAGGAGCCGATGCTCTTCATGGGCACCATCGCAGAGAACATCGCGCTTGGCAAGGACAAGGCGACCCGCGAGGAGGTGGAGGCCGCGGCGCGCGCGGCGAACGCGCACGACTTCATCGTCGAGAGCCTCGGCGACGGCTACGACACCCAGGTGGGCCTGGGCGGCGGCAAGCTGTCGGGCGGCCAGAAGCAGCGCATCGCCATCGCGCGCGCCGTCATCAAGCAGCCGGCGATCCTGCTGCTCGACGAGGCGACGTCGGCGCTCGACAACGCGAGCGAGCGCATCGTGCAGGCGTCGCTCGACGACATCATGAGGAAGAGCCACTTCACGTCGGTCACGGTGGCGCACCGGCTGACGACGATCAAGTACTGCGACAAGATCGCCGTCGTCCAGAAGGGCGTCATCGTGGAGGAGGGGACGTACGACGACCTGCTCGCCGTCGGGGAGGGCGGCGTCTTCCACGGCCTCGCCGCCAAGCAGCAGGCGAACCAGGCCAAGGACGTCGAGGTGATGCGCGTGGCGGCGGAGGCCTCGCAGGTGGAGGACTCCATCAGCGTACGCCACGTTGAGGTGGTGGAGGGGCTCAAGGCGCTGCACCAGACGAGCTCGATCGGGGCGTCGCTCGGCATCGTCGAGGCGGTGGTCGAGACGGCGGAGGAGGAGGCTGCGGCCGCAGCGGCGGGCCAGAAGAAGCAGGGGCCGGTGAGGCGGCTGCTCCAAATGTCGCCAAAGAGCGACCGCTACCTCTACGTCATCGGCGTGTCGTGCGCCGCGGTCACGGGTATCGTGCAGGGCTTGCTCGGCTTGCTCTTCGTCCGCTCGCTCACGGCGCTGAGCTACCCATCGCCCGACAAGGTCGAGTCCGAGGGCGTGCTGTGGGGCCTCATCTTCATCGCCGTCGGCCTCGGGCAGCACGCCTTCGAGTTCATCTCGGCGACGACCCTCGGCATCACCGGCGAGCACTTGACGACGGCGCTGCGCACCACGCTGATGGCCAAGCTGCTGCGGATGGAGGTCGGCTACTTCGACTACGAGGCCAACACGATGGGCGCGCTGACCGAGTTCCTGGGCGCGAGGGTGGCGCTCGTGCAGGGGCTCGTCGGCGAGCAGCTCGGCGCAATCACAAAGTTTCTCTTCTTGATCGGCACGATGCTCTTCACCATGTTTTACTGGGGCGACTGGCGCGTCGCGCTGGTCACGCTCGGCTGCCTTCCGATCATGGGCGTCACCATGGGCATCGCGATGCAGGCGGCCATGCCGATGGACCAGGCAAAGCAGGCGAGCAAGGACAACGACAACGAGGTCAAGAAGTCGGCCGGCGCGGTGATTGGCGAGGTGGTGCTCGGGATCCGGACCGTCGCCTCCTTCAACGCCGAGGTCAAGTTCTATGAGGACTACTGCAAGCAGATGGACAAGCTGCTCGCGGTCGGGAAGCGCAAGGCGGTGCAGGCGGGCGTGGGCCTCTTCCTCGCCTTCGCCATCGTCTACTCGATGATGGGCGCCCAGATCTTCTACGGGCTGTGGCTCGCGTCGGTCGGGGCGCTCGGCGCGGCCGAGGCCGGCTGCGACAGCTCGTCGATGCTCATCATGGACAAGATCATGGTGCCAATCATCGCGACGATGATGGTCACCTTCCTGGCCTCGGGCCACGCCATGATGGCCACCGACGCAAAGGCCGCGGCCAAGGCCGCCAAGGAGCTCTTCCAGCGATTCGACCAGGCGTCGCTGATCGACCCAACCTCGGCCGAGGGCGAGCGGCTGCCGCCCGTGCGCGGCGAGATCTCGGTCCGCGACGTCGTGTTTGCCTACCCGACGGCTCTCGACCGGCCTGCCTGCCGCGGCTACTCCCTCGAGATTGAGGCGGGGCAGACGGTCGCGCTGTGCGGCCCGAGCGGCTCTGGCAAGAGCACGATCGTCGCGCTGCTGCAACGCTTCTACGACCCGCAGGCGGGCGCCGTGCTGCTCGACGGCGCAGACATCCGCAGCCTCAACCTGCGGTGGCTCCGCCAGCAGATTGGGATGGTGGGGCAGGAGCCCGTGCTGTTTGAGGGCACGGTGGCCGAGAACATCGGCTACGGCAAGGAGGGCGCCACGCAGAGCGAGATCGAGGAGGCGGCGGTCGCGGCCAACGCGCACACCTTCATCACGAACGACCTCGGCGACGGCTACGCCACCCAAGTGGGGCTGCGCGGCGGGCAGCTCTCCGGGGGGCAGAAGCAGCGCGTCGCCATCGCGCGCGCGCTGGTGCGAAAGCCCGCCATCATGCTGCTCGACGAGGCGACGAGCGCGCTCGACAACGAGAGCGAGCGCATCGTGCAGGCAGCGCTCGACGAGCTCATGGCCAAGCAGAAGCGCACGACCATCACGATCGCGCACCGGCTCTCGACCATCCGCAACGCCGACAAGATCGCCGTGGTGAGGCGCGGCAAGGTTGTCGAGCAGGGGACCCACGACGAGCTGCTGCAGATTGGCCCCGGCGGCGTTTACTTTGACCTCGTCGGGCAGCAGTGATGGAACTGAGGGCGCGGGCTCGGGCCGTGCGGTGCGGGCACCACTCTACTGCGCTAGACCTAGAGGCGTAGAGCGTTCCGGTTCGCCTCAACGCGCCGAACGATCGTGCAGGCTGCAGGCGCCGGCGAGACGTCTCTTTTTCGCGCGCTCGAGAGAGGCACCGCGCGCGCACGGACCGGTGTTTATTATTTTACATGGTGCTTCTGATAAGTTTGATGACGCGCAAAGGGCGGGATATACAGGGCGCACACCGCACCAGGGGACTGATCACTGAACGCCTCTGTCGCACGCCCGTGCGAGCTCTCAGTCGATGGCACTCACTGCGGATGCTGAGGCGGGTGCTGCCGCGGCCGCCGAGAGCTGCGAGAGCATCGCTGCGAGGGGGAGCGCCCACTGGCCGTTCACCGCCTCCGCCGCGGCGGCGGGCGGCGTCAGGCGAGACGCGCGGTAGTCGGCGAGCGCGCTTGCGAAATCGACCGCCTCGACGCAGGTGGCGGCGCGGCGCGTGGCTCGGATCGCGGCCTCGTTGACGAGGTTGGCCAGCTCGGCGCCGCACAAGCCCTCCGTCTCGGTGGCAACGCGGAGGATCGTCTCGCGCGGCTCGGCCACGGGGCACTTTCGGCAGTGGACCGAGAGGATGTGGAAGCGTCCCGTCGAATCGGGCAGCGGCAGCGGCACCACGCGGTCGAATCGGCCCGGGCGGGTGAGCGCCGTGTCGAGGGCGGCGAGCCGGTTGGTCGCGCCGATGACGAGGATCTGGTGCGACGCGCCTACTCTCGGGTGATCTCGGGTGCTCTCGGGCTCTCTCGGGTGCTCTCGGGTGCTCTCGGCGCGAGGATCCGATGCGACAGAACGCCTCGCGGGTCTGCCCCGTGTGTGTGTTCCGCGAGGGTGCGTGTGCCCCGTCGTCCGTGCTAGGACATGTTTAAGACTGGCTGACTCTCCTTGAGCTTGACCCCTAGGAAGTGTCTCGGAAGTGTCTCGGAAGTGTCTCGGAAGTGTCTCCGAAGTGTCTCGGAGGTGTCTCGGAGGTGTCTCGGAAGTGTCTCGCGCCGAAGCCGTCCATCAGCGCGAGCAGCTGGTTGAGCGTGTGGTCGTGCTCCTCGTTGCCGCCGGCGCCCTCGTTGCGCCTCGAGCCGAGCGCATCGATCTCGTCGATGAAGAGAACGCACCTACCATCTCGCCCAACCTCGCGTCACCTCGCGCGATCTCGCGTCGACCTCGCCGAGGGATGGCTGCCGCGCACGGCGCCAGGCGCGCCGCCGCCTCGAAGACGCCGCGCACGCGCCGCGCGCCGCGCCCGACGAAGACCTCGACGAACTCGGAACCCGCGCACGCGAGGAAGGGCACACCCGCCGAGCCGGCCACTGCCTTGGCGAGGAGCGTCTTGCCCGTGCCTGGCGGGCCTGCGGCGCGGCAGAGCGAGGCGGCGTGAGGAAGCGTGAGGAAGCGTGAGGCGGCGTGGGGAAGCGTGAGGCGGCGTGAGGAAGCGTGAGGCAGGCGAGGAAGCGTGAGGCGGCGTGAGGAAGCGTGAGGCGGCGTGAGGCGAGGGTGGCGCACTCGGCCGCTGCGCGGACCTCGCCGGCGCGAGGGCGAGAGATGGGAGGAGAGGCGGGGAGGTGGGGGAGAGAGCTGCGGAGGAGACACGGTAGCGAGAGCTGGAGCTGGAGAGGAGCTGGGGAGGAGCTGGAGAGGAGCTGGGGAGGAGCTGGAGAGGAGCTGGAGAGGAGCTGGGGAGGAGAGAGCGCGGAGGGAGAGCTGCGGAGGGAGAGCTGTGCGGAGGGAGAGCGCTCTCCTGTGAGCAAGACGCCGCGCGGCCGGCGCGCGCCGAGCCGCGCCCAGCGCTCGGGGCTGTGGAAGAAGTCGACCACCTCCTGCAGCTGCGCCTTGGCCGCCGGCATGCCGCCCACGTCCTCGAAGGTGACGCGCGCCGAGTCGTTTGTCGGCGCGGCAGCGTCCGGCAACTCGACCTGGCCGCCTCCGAGGTCAGAGGTGAGGCGGAAGAGGAGCCAGCCGCACACGCCGAGGTAGGCGAACGGGAGCAGCAGCACCACCGCCGACTTCCACGCGGCCGGCCCGAGCGCGCGGAACTCCACCCGGTGTGCGTGCATCAGCTTGACGAGCGAGCGCGTCTCGCCCGGCAGCAGCTGCGCGCGGTAGATCTGGCCGTTGTGGAGGCGGTAGGCGCACGCGCCCGCGGCGATGCTCACCGTGCTCACCAGCCCGCTCTCCACCTGCCGCATCAACGTCGACATCGGCACCTCCAGCCCGAGCGCTCGCCGCTGCTGCCGAGCCGAGTGTATCGCTGCGGCGACGAGCCCGGCACCGATCGCGAGCGCTGCACGCAGCGGCTTGCTGCCGGGCTGATCGATCAGCTCCTGTCGCTGGCGCCGGAGCCAGTTGACGACGTCGTGCAGCACCGGCATTTGTAGTGCCAGTCCCGTGCCTAGTGTCGAGTGCGGTGAGGTTGCGACGGCAGCGGCGGAAAAGAAAATCCGCGCGCCCCTTCCCTTCCTTTCTTTCCCTGCGAACGCGCACCCCCCAGGGCTAGGGCTCTCTTGCCCGCAACCCGATCCCGATCATCCGGCCCCGTGGGTGCGCTTCTTAGCTCCCCGCACCCCGGCCCTGGATGTGAGGCTACCGACTGCACTCCAAGTGCTCCAAGACCAAGTGCACCAAGTTCTCTCTTCTTCAACAGAAAAGAAGTTTCTTTCAAGCCTCGTTGTTGCGAGGCGGAAGACTCTTCCCTGCCTTCGGGCCCCTTCTCGCCTTCGGGCACCACGCACTCTCACACGCCAATACACGCGCGGCCGGCGCCCCTCCTGCCCTTCTCCACGCACACCGCGTGAAAACTGCGCGTACGTCCCCGCGCGCACGCAAACACACGCGTAGCGCCCAGAAGCCTGTGTCATGTGCGTCTGCCCCATGGCCGTCCCGCGCCGCCCGCACCAGCCACGCGCCCCTCGCACCACCAGAGCAAGCCGCATATCCACTCACGCCGCGACGCGCGCGCCGCAGCACACCTCACCAGCACTACCTCGCCTTTTTGCGCCCTGTGCAGGCTCTGCACACTGCTTCTGGCATCTCACAAGCGGCTGTTCCCTTTCGGACGCGCCGCGAGTACGACACAGATCCTGCACCACGCAAGGCGCGCACGCACGCACGCACCCGCACGCGCTCGCACGCGCGCTCATCCGCTCAGTCTGCTCCACAGCCTGTCAGCCTGCCTGCACACACAGCTCAGCCCGCGTGCTCCGCACTGCGCCCCTGCCGCCTCGCGCCTGTCTGCACTGCACGAGGCGCGCGCGTGGCACGCTGCGCGCACGCACGCCCGCACGAGCGCGCGCGCGCGCTCATCTGCTCTCTGCTGCACAGACCGCCAGCCTGCCTGCACACACAGCATACAGCACCAGGCACGCATACGCCTAACGACGCAGCCCGCACCCCACAACAATAGCCTGCCTCACGCCTCACCACACCGTCCCGCGCTCACACCGCCAGCAGCCCGATCAGAGAAACTGCAGCGCGCGCCTCTGCCCACGCCTGCAGTTTCTCTGCATTCTGAGACCTTCTCAATCCACCCCGCTGCCGCGCCTCCCCGGGCACACACCGCAGCAATGAAGATGTGAGTCGAAGTCTGGGATATCGACCGAGCCCGCGCCTGCCGCACGCAGTTCTTTTTACTGCCATAAGCATAAAAGAAAAACACGATGGCGAAAATTAGTGCAACAATACGCTAAGCTCGTGCGCATGTACTGCGAGATAGCTAGCCCATAAAATCTTGTCAAAACAAAACACTCCTTTGGAGAAAACGAATCCAGGCATAGTGTGTGTAGCACCGCCGCCAATGACTGCCGGGGCGTCACACTGACAGCGAGAAGGAACTCACCAGTCCGATAAGGATCAACTGGAAAGCTGAACCCTGGGCTTAGACAGAACGGGCGTGGCAGGCTCCAGGGGAGACCACGCTCTACCCGGGGCGCTAAGGAGGGAAATCGAAGCTGTCGGGCGTCCAGCGACAAACAACTCGCGAGGACACACCGCCAATCCCCCCTCCCCGAGGACCGAACCTAGGCACGTAGCGCACGGGTCATCTCGGAGAGAGAAAGGGGAGGGAAGAGGGGGGGGATAAGGGAGCCGAGATACGCGGGAGTACCCTGGGAGTGAGAGCTCTCATTCCATGGTCGTGAGACCAGGGGAAGCCACCATGGGGAACGGACACCAAGGCACTAACTTCATCACTCATTCGCCCCGCATTAGGTAGCGACCCCAGGTTAAGAGCTAGGCTTCCCGACAGGGCAGGGAACCCCAATTGAGAGTGATACACCGTCGCACCCAGCGCGCAGGCGGGGCCCACGGTAGCCTCGTGCAGTACGCGATACCGAGAGCTGGGGGAGAGGCGCGCCACGCCAAGGGGGAGAGAATGGAGGGGGGAGACTATGCGTGCCCGTTTTTCTTCAAAAGCAATTTTTTCTTCTTCACATAAACGCACAACCCCAGGCCCGAAATCGCACAGAGACAGTCACGCAACACGGAGTCCCAGGGAAGGCGAGCAAAAACCTTCTCGCGCGCTCTTCTTCTTCACCCCTCGATACAACAGACATGCGCTACAGTCTGAATTACCAACTGGTAATACTACTTATCAGTCGACCCTCCCATGGCGATCACTGGCCCCGCCCACGAGCCCTGGACCCACTCCTCGTATTTTGGCGTCCCTCCGTACTTGGCCTTTTGCTTCTTCTCAAGCCCCGCGGCCGCCTCCCCCGCCAGCACGAATAGAATCCCCACCCAGCCGACGGCCGAGCCGATCAGCCAGGGCAGCACGCTGCGCGCAAAAGAAGCGCCCTGCGAGAGGGCCACGAGGGCGCCGAGCAGCGCGCTGGCCGTCCATCCGAAGAGCTCGCCCGTGTAATTGGGGTGGCGCAAGTATCTGAACGGCCCGGAGGTGACCAGGTAGCCCTTGCCCTCTTTGGCCTTGACGTACGTCTTGATGGTGTCGCCCAAGGCGGCGATACCAAAGCCGAGGAATGAGCAGGCGACGAGTGCGGCCGCCGCCGGGCCAGAGGTCGGAGCCACGGCCGAAATCCGAAGTGGCGCGGCCATGAGGTAATAGAGCGCCGAGCAGCCAAGAATGACGGGCGCGCGCTTGAGCCGACCCGCAAACGAGGCTTCACGCTTCTTCATCTGGTGGATCTCCTCGGGCAGGGCCAGCTCGCGGTAGAGGAGAAACAGATTGAGGCGCAGCCCGTAGAATACGAGAGCGAGCGCGTGCGCCTGAGCGAGGGCTGGCACCGAGCAGCGCAGCGTCAGCGCGCCGGCAGCGAGCATCGCTCCGCCGTATCCATACGAGACGGCGTAGCCCGTCTTCCAGAAGCCGAGGCACGTCGGAAGAATGCTCGCGGCCGCTAGGCTAGGAAGGCTCGGCAATGCAGCGGGTGGAGGTAGCGAGGCGGTGACGTGGCTGCTGCGGGTGTGTGGCGGCGGTCGCGTCGCGATCGGGCGCAGTGCAATGGCGTGAGGAATAATCGCCGCGAGGAGGAAATCGCGTAGCATGACCACGGCCGAGGGTGAGACCCTGCTGTCTGCTGCCCAATGCGAACTCACGCCTCGCAAGCTTTCGGGAGGGCGCCTGCGTCTGTGAATGAACTTTAGTGATAGTTTAGTGCGCTATTTAGTGTGTGTTCGAGTGCGTGTGTAGTGCGACTTTAGCGCAAATTTAGCGCAAATTTAGTACATATTTAGTGTGTTTTGTCTCCAATTTAGCGCCACATTTAGTTCACTTTAGGTGCGGGCAGCTGCAGTACATTTAGTGTGGGTCCCGCATCTTTTGTTTGCATCTTTAGTGCGGGCTTTAGCACGGACGGCTTCCCAGCCACACCACAGCTGGCCAGGGCCGCGTGCTTTGCTCCTTGGCTGCCAAGAATGCACCACAGGAGATGGATGCCTGGCCCCTGCCCTCATGACCCAAAGGCAGGCTCCCAGTGAGGCTAGATATGCAGCCCTCCAGAGCAAGATCTCCCGACTGAGCACAGGCACATAACCGATTCCCGAGAGGAGGACCAGCACAGTTGAATGCGCCACCGCAAGCACCACCTCCGACCGCACAACCCATGCTGTGCCCGTGACCACCAGCTGTAATAGAGTAGAGGTGAGGGTCGGTCTTGGAATTTCAAAACCAATGTTGAACCAAAGGATGAAGGATCCAGACCACGATCGCACGATGACAGAAACGGCCAAATGGCAATGTCCAATGATCCATGTAGTCACCGCAAGCAGCTTTGCGAGTGGGCAGGGAACTGCAGGGGGAGAGGGGGAGGGAGGCCCAGCGAGGGGCTGCGGCTGGATCCTACTGCGCGGCTGGACTAAAGACACTAAACCTCGCTAAATCTGGATGTAAAGTCGCAGTGAACTCGCGCTAAATTTGCGCTAAAGTTGCGCTAAAGTTGCGCTAAAGTTGCGCTAAATTCGCACTAAATTCGCGCTAAAGTGCACTAAAGATGCAGTATATAAACACTTCACACCGCACTAAATTTAGACCCAGTCGCCCTCCTCCAAGGCAGCGCCCCGCCCTTTAAGGTTGCTCCCGGCCCAGCGGGGATTTTGGCCTACTCAGTGATCGTCTAAAGGGCCCTAATGGCCTGCAATGCCATATCTTTTGTGCCTAGGTTGTAGAGCACCTTAAAAAAGTACTTTGTCTTGGAGTGAAAAGTTTTTGGATGAGGTGGGGGTCAGTGGTGAGCAGATTCCCAGATTCTCCAGATTCCCCCTCGAAAACCCTCCCCTTTTAATTCATTGCGGCCGCGGGTTTGCTCGGATTACTTTTCACTCGAAGATAGTTTTTTGGTGTTCCGGTGCCTACAAAAAATATCCGAGATCATCAAGGGGTAGCACAAGAAATCTAGGGAGACACATATGCTGATTTCTTCCTGCCGGGCCCGAGTCAGTCAGTCAGTCCTAGGATTCGAGGTTTTTAGGGGGTAGGGTACGGTAGGGTCAGGGCCCTGGCACCGCGACCATACCCCCCCCACCCGCACACACGCATGCTCCACGCACGCGCAGCAAGCGAGACCGAGAGGCCGTGGAAAACGCTTAAAATGGCACAGATTTACGATTTTCCGCGCGCTGCGCGCGCCGAGCACGGCCACGGCGCCAAAAAAGTGCTTGCCGGAGTCCGTTTTCAGTGGACGGACCCGAAAAAATTTCTTCGCCCGCGCTGGCGCGCGGGCGGTCAGTCAGTCCCCTATGTGCCACGGTTTTTTTGCCGTGCTACCCTGTGAGATCATATGGAGCTGACCACAGGGTTTGCGGCGATCACCACAGGGTTTGCGGCGATCACTGTCCTACCAGCGGACACAGGGGGCAACACTGACCTCGCAGAACCCCATGCGTGAACACTGCCTTTTGGTGTACCGCGTTTGTACCGCGTCCTAGGGTAGGTAGGTAGAAAGGTGAAGAACAGCCAGGCTCGGACTGGACACCAGCGCGGTATGGATGGGCCTCGAGTTCATTAAAAAAAAACTGTTCGCGGAAACAGGCGCCTTTGAGCTTGTCGCGTCCATGCTCACCTCCCTCACGCTCGCCGTGGCCGCGGCCGGGGCCGCCGCCGTCTTGTCCGTCGTTTATTGCCTCCGGCTGCGGAATTCGCGGCGGCTCGACGCTGACAAGCAGCAGCAGATTGCAGAGACCGTGGAGCTGGTGCGCGAGACCTCGTTCGCATGCCGCCAGCATGCTACAACAAGAGAGGAGCAAGCCGCCGAGCTGTCTCGCATCCGCAATCTGTCAGAGCGAGCGCTGCGCCTGGGGGCAGCTGCTGGCTCGCCGTGCTCGCTGCCGCCGCCGGCTGCGCACCCGACCATCGCGGCGCTCTCGGCCCTGGCGGATGGGCTCGACGACGAGGAGGAGGCGCCGTGGGACGATGCTGCCTCT
>NW_005201223.1:386496-387467 GCF_000372725.1 Emiliania huxleyi CCMP1516 | reverse complement strand
CGTGTTTCAGCGCGCGCCCTTCAAGGTGCTTTTCTCGCCGGTCTGAACGCTCTCCGTGAGGCACACTGTTCTTTAGACTCGGTGTCTCAGCCGCGAGGTTCTCGGGAAATGCATGCACTACGTAAATACGGTGTAACATTTTTGCCGATGCGCGGCCGCGGAGCGGCCCGGTTAAACGAAAAAAGCCCCCACATGTTTCATGTGTATGACCCAAGACGGGTCCCCCCAAGAATATATGACCCATGCACATGGCCCCCACGCACACAGACCGAGGGTGCCGAGTGGGAAACGGAAACGGATTGCATGGGCATGCCCAAGACATGTTTCAGGACCAGAGCGGACCCCCCCCCCCCCCCCCCCTTCGCCCGCCCGCCCGCCCGTCGCGGCGTCTCGGCGCAGTGGCCAGTGCTCGCTCTGCCCACCGCCCCACCGGCGGGAGCCCAGCGCCCTTTCTCCGCACCAGCCACCGGCCACCGCTCCGGCCACCGGCCGCCCCGCGCCAGGCGACCAAGGACGCAAGCACCATCGCTGGGCTCGACGTGCTCTCTCGGACCGCCGCGGGCCGACCGCCATCCAGACACGGCACCGACGCGCCCACGGCTGCTCGCGTGCGGGCACACAGTGCAATGCCAATCTCGCCCCCCTAATGCCCCCTATCGGGGGAGGCTCTCGGCCGTAATCGCCTGGACGAACTCCTCAAAGTCTATTCGGCCGTCACCGTTCCGGTCGACCATCTCGAAGATCTCGTTCACCTGCGGCGAGGTGCGAGGCACACACTCCTCCACAACACGCAAGGTGTGGGGGGGGGGGGGGGGGAGGCCCTGTCCACTGCACACAAACGGGAGCTGGCACGGCACTCGCCTCGGCGTCCCGGCAGCGCCTCTCGGGAGATCTCGCGTGATCTCGCGTGATCTCGCGTGCCGTGATCTCGCGTGATCTCGCGTGATCTCGCGTGATCTCGCGTGATTCGC
>NW_005201223.1:381738-385971 GCF_000372725.1 Emiliania huxleyi CCMP1516 | reverse complement strand
CGAGATCACCCGAGATCACCCGAGATTACGAGCACCCCGGAACCGCACGGCGCGCTCGTCTCTCTCCGTGCGCGCGCTACGGCAACAGAGCGTCCGACAAGAGGAGTGCTCGTAATCTCGGGTGATCTCGGGTGATCTCGGGCACCGTCTTGCCCTTGGTCAGCGCCGGCACGATGTCGCTCTCCCAGTAGGGAAGCGTGCGCTCGAGCGTGTCCTGTGTAGTAGGGCGAGGAGGCGGCGCGGGAGGATGGCTCGGCAGGGAGGAGCCAGTGCGAGAGGCACTTGGCTGCAGGGCTGTGTGTCACGGCGGCAGGTCTGTGTCACCACCACCGCCGCCCGCCGCCGCCACCGGCCGCCACCGCCCGGGCGCGCGCCTTAAGGCACTCTGACAGGGGCAGCTCCTCCTCCCGGATGTGGTAGTACTGCGGGTTGTTGCCCGGGTAGTACGGCGAGTCCTTTTCGACCGGGGGAGGAGGGACGTCGTACGAGCGGCGCCACCGCTTGACCTGCTCGTCGCCATACTTGGCGGCCGTCTCCTTCTTGTTGAGACCGGTCAGCCCGCCGTACATTCGCTCGTTCAGTCGCCAGCACGCGTTGACAGGCACCTCCTCCTGGCCGGAGATGCTGAGCACGATTTCGAGCGTCTGCCTCGCACGCTTGAGCCGGCTGCAGTAGGCGACGTCAAACTCGATGCCCTCCTTCCAGAGGGTCGCCGCGGCGCCCGCGGCCTCGTTCTTGCCCAGCGTCGTCAGTTCGACGTCGGCCCAGCCCGTGAAGAGCGAGTCGGCATTCCACGTACTCTGCCCGTGGCGCAGAAAGACGACGGTGCTATGCGCCTCGCCCTTCTTGTCGAGGAGGTGAATTTCGCCGCTGCGACGGGCGGCGGGACGCAGCGCGCCAGCGGTACGCACAGCGCCAATAGCGCCGGCGGTACGCACAGCGCCATTAGCGCCGGCGGGGTGCAGTTGCAGCGCCTCTGCGGCGGCCAGCGCTAGCACGACGAGTGCGAAGCTTTTCATTACGACTGTCGCCATTCGCTCCGCATTGTATTTTTTTTTAGCTTAGCCTTCGATGTTATGAAACAACGCAAGGCGGACATGGCATATCGCTCTCGCAAGAGGGAAACCCGCAAGGCGCCCGCGTCGCAGACGCGGTACCATTGACAAATCTGCAATATACCCCCCGTGCAAGCCCCACCCGACTGACGGGCAGGCGTGGGGCGCGTCGCCCGCTTGCTCTAGATGAAACGTCTAAAGGACGAAGATGCACGGAGTGCGACCAACTCTGCACGACGGGCGGAGAGGACGGGCACTAGACCAGAAAGGACTGACACGCTGGACCGGGATGACACGCGGTGGTTCGGACGTCCCCCCCCTCGACGTAGTCGAGTAACTCCCGATCGACGAGAGGCGCGGCGCACGGTGCCACCCCAGAGCCCTATCAAGTGCTCAAGTGCTCAACTTGAACCGACGTTCTTCGCCAGATTCCGTGGTTTTTGCACGGTATTCGGATTTTCGCTATTTGGTCGTGTGGGTGTGATTCCGGGATTAGTCAATGGTACCGCCGCGTCGGCGACGCGGGCGCCTTGCGGGCAGAGCCCTGAGCCACCCTTATGTCTTGCGCGGTCAAAACATTGCCGAGGGCCCAAGTGCAGAATAAACCCGAGCCCCCCCCCCCCCCCCAAACCCGTCCCCCCGCGCCCCCCGCGCCCCCCGCGCCCGGCGCGCCCGCACATTGCACATACACATATATGTCAGCCTCCTTCCTCGCGACGTGCGCACAGCGCGCTGCGGACGCCGAGGGCGGCGCTTCGACGGATCTCTCCTCCCTGCCCGTGGAGGCTGTCGGCTGCTGCCTCGCAGCGCTCTCCACATGGGGGGATGCCGCCGCTGCGGCCGCAGTCTGCAGGAGCTGGCGCGCGCTCTTGAAGGGTGGATGCTGGCCCGCTGATGCGACCGCGGGCAAACCGCTGCATTGGCTTAGCATGGATCGCTTAACTGGGAGGAGTCGCGCGCATTCGTGCATCCCGAGGCTTGGACCGATCCAGCGTCGCTGCCGAGCTGGACGTGGGCGCTGCAGGCCTTTCACAACCACCTCGACAGGACGCCCAAGCTCGACAGGACGCCGCACGAAGATAGCGTGGAGGGTCTTCTCAGCTGGCTTGACCGGATGGCGCATCGGTGGCCTGGCGTCGCCGTTCCACGCTGGGCGGGGCTGCCGCAACGACTCGCGTGGCTACATGGGCACCGCTCGATCGACTTCAACACGGCGCGAGGCTGTGTGCCTCGCAGATGGCCGCCGTTTGAGGGCTCGCCCATTCAGATGAACTCATACCGCGGCGGCGGCCACTACAGCAACGGCGCAGAGGCTGTGCCTCCTTGCCCTTTCGACTTGCCAGTGGACGCGGCTCTCTTCTAGGAGTCGCCCCTCGAGCCGCGTCCCGTCGCCACTGTCCCTGAGTGCGTCCCGCCTTGGCGGCACACAGCCACACAGGACAGTCCAGTGCCCCCCGCTAAATTCTTTTTTGCACAACACTGGGCACGGGACTGGCGCGCACGGTGCGCGGTGCGCGCCAAAGAAAGAAAGAAAAAAACAGACAACCCAAGGGAGGGATGGGAGGACGGCACGCCGCCACCACACAGGGATTTTAAGGAGAGGTGTGTGGTGCGCGCCAGTCCCGTGCGGCCCAGTGTTGTGCGAGGGAGTTTTGTGGAAAGAAAGAAAGAAAGAAAACAGCAATGCAAACGAGGGATGGGGGAGGAGGACAGGGTCCCCACCTGCACGAGCAGGATTTTGGAAGGACGATCAGCACTTGGAGCGCGGGGTAAAATTCTTTTTTGTTCTCTTGCCCCCGTTTGGCGCCTCCCACTTGCTCTTTCGCCGAGCTCTCGACCGCCGCGCTGCTGCCGCGCTGCCGCGCTGCTGCTACGATGGAGGGCCCCGAGCCAGGCTTCGTGTCCCGCCGGGCGATACTGTTCGGGCCGATGAAGTCGCACGCGCGCCGCGCGCTGCGAGACATCATCCAGCAGTCGCAAGATGCACGCAGGTCGTCCAACAACGGCGAGACTGCGTCGGTTGGCAGCGAGGCGGTCATAGACCTCGGCGCCGTCCGCAGCTCCCAGCGGTCGGGGCGCAGCGTTGCCGCGCTGCGGCCGCGCAAGGCGCTTCTGATCGACGCCGGCATCTCCGTCTCTGACGCCGCGCGCAAGATGGCCGCCGCGAACGCCGACGCCGCGCTCGTGCGGACATCCTCGTCGTCTCGCGCGGCGGTCGGCATCGTCACCGACACGGACGTGTGCCGGAAAGTGGTGGCGCTCGGGCGCGACGCAGACGCCACCGCCGTCGAGGCCGTCATGACGCGCAACCCTCAGACCGTGCTCTGGAATGCGACGGCGTCCTCGGCGCTGTGCACTATGGTGGACAACTGCTTCCGGCGAGCGGCCCCCAATGCCCGGCGGCCGTCCCACGGCACCTCGTGCCCACTCCACACGGCACGCGTGCCCACTCCCTGTGATGACGAGTGCGACACCGCTCTCCCCGCGTCCGCAGGCACCTACCAGTCCTCGACGAGGCTAGCTCGGTGGCCGGCGTGGCGCTTTTGTTTCTTTTTTGCACGTGTTTCTTTTCTTGTAGGCTGGCTCGGTGGCCGGGCTGCTCGACGTGGCAAAGTGCCTCTCGGAGGCCCTGGCGGGGCTGCACGGGCACCAGCTGGGCCATGCGGCGAGCGGTCGCCCCGCGGCCCGCGTCTCGACCTCCTCTCGCCCTGACCTCGAGCGTCTCTCCGGATCAGGTGAGCCTGGCCTCACTCCTCGACGATCCAGCGGAGGAGGGTTGCGCGATGGCGGAGGCGGGCTGCGATGGCGGAGGCATGTGTTTCTTTTCCCGCATGTGTTTCTTTTTCTTGTCAGGCGGGCTGCGTCGCCCCGACGGCGTCGGTGCAGCAGGCGGCGCGCGTGTGTATTTCTTTTCGTGCATGTATTTCTTTTTCTTGTAGGCGTCGGTGCAGCAGGCGGCGAGCGTGATGGTGGCGAGGAGGGGCGCTGTCCTCGTGCGCGGCGAGGCGCCGTCCTGGAGATGCTCCCACGACTAAAGCCCTCTCCCACGACTAAGCCCTCTCCCACGACTAAGCCCTCTCCCACGACTAAGCCCTCTCCCACGACTAAGCCCTCTCCCACGACTAAGCCCTCTCCCACGACTAAGCCCTCTCCCACGACTAAAGCCCTCTCCCACGAC
>NW_005201223.1:359883-381638 GCF_000372725.1 Emiliania huxleyi CCMP1516 | reverse complement strand
TTCCGCGTCATCGCCGCCGGGCTCGACCCGCGCGACACGAAGGCCTTGCCCGCCGCCGCGGTGCTTGCCTCACCGGACCCTTCCCCTCGGAAGCTTCTCGGACCCTTCCCCGCAGGTCGGCGCCGTCATGACGCCGGACCCGCACACCCTCCCTGTCTCGGCCTCGGTGCTCGACGCGCTCTCGCAGCTGGAGGGCTCCGGCTATCGCAACGTGCCCGTCGTGCGGCAGTCGGGCGAGAGATCGCCGAGAGATCGCCGAGAGATCGCCGAGAGATCGCCGAGAGATCGCCGAGAGATCGCCGAGAGATCGCCGAGAGATCGCCGAGAGATCGCCGAGAGATCGCCGAGAGATCGCCGAGGGATCGCCGAGGACGCCTTCCTCGAGCCCCTCAGCGTGCTCCTCGAGACTGCCCGAGATTGCCCGAGATTGCCCGAGATTGCGCGAGACGTAGGCGAGCCCGTCGGCGTGCTCGACATCCTCGCCCTCATCCGAGGGGCGCTGCACCAGATGCCCGGCACCGGAAGCGACGCGTCGGAGACTGGGTCGGTGATCAACGGCAGCGGCCGCGCCTCGCTGACCAACGGCGCAGTCTCGGCCGCCGCCGACGAGCCCGATGCCGTCGTGATGGCGCCGGGCCAGCCCCGGGGCTCTGCGGAGGAGGAGCGGGCGCAAGCGGGCGCAAACGGCCGCGCGCTCTCCCCGCGCGCTCTCACGCCCTCGAGAGACGGCCCCGTGTAGGAGGGCCCTCTCAGCGCGGAGACGCTGCGGTGCGAGCTCCGCGCAGCTCTCGCGCAGGCGGCGACTGCTCACGAGCGGGAGGCGCGCGCCCTCTCCGAGAATCGACCGGGTGCGAGGAGACGTCCGCCGCCGTCCCTCTCACGCCGGGCGTGCGCCGCGAGCAGGTGAGCAGCCTCGCCGACGAGATGCGGCTGCTCCGGGCGCAGCACCGCCGCACATCGCACGCCGTGCTGGCGTGCAGCGTCGCGAGCGTGGCGATCACAAGCGCTCTCGTTTTCGCCTCCACGCGCCCGCGCCGCTGAGGTCGGGCACGGGCGGGCTGCGCGCTGTGGGAATGCCGCCTAATGCTGACGGCCCCTCGGCGAGGGTAGAGCCGTACGATGTCCGTGTGGCGCCGAGGGCGAAGGGTCGTATCTGGTGCACCGCCGTCTCGCCAGCGCATGACGGTGCAGCGCGAGTGCAGGCTCCTCCTGCACGCACCCGATGACTCAAGCTCTGTCTCACACCACTCTATGCCAGAATGCAATCAGCTAGGGGGGAAACTGGTGTTTTCAAAGCTTTCACCACTTTTCTTCATATCTGGGGCCTCCGGCGCCAGTGCGAAGTCTAGTCGCCCTAAACCACCCCGCCCTCCGGGCATACTCCGAACTCCCACACGACAACACACGCGCGGCCGGCGCCTCTCATGCCCTTCTCCACGCACACCGCGTGAAAACTGCGCGTACGTCCCCGCGCGCACGCAAACACACGAGCAGCGCCCAGAAGCCTGTGCCATGTGCGTCTGCCCTGTGCTGGCGCCCCATGACCGTCCCGCGCCGCCCGCACCAGCTGCGCGCCCCTCGCACTACCAGAGCAAGCCGCATATCCACTCACGCCGCGACGCGCGCGCCGCAGCACACCTCACCAGCACACCTGCGCCTTTTTGCGCCCTGTGCAGGCTCTGCAGACTGCTTCTGGCATCCCACAAGCGGCTGTACTAGGACGCGCCGCGAGTGCGACGGCACCGCGCAGGCCCAGGCGCGCACGCACGCCCGCACGCGCGCTCGCTCATCCGCCCAGTCTGCTGTGCACAGCCTGTCAGCCTGCCTGCACACACAGCATACAGCACCATGTGCACGCATACGCTTAGACGCAGCCCGCACCCCACAACAATAGCCTGCCTCACGCCTCACCACGCCGTCTCGCGCACACCGCCAGCAGCCCGATCAGAGAAACTGCAGCGCGCGCCTCTGCACGCCTGCAGCTTCTCTGCATTCTGAGACCTTCTCAATCCACCCCGCCGCCGCGCCTCCCCGGGCACACACCGCAGCAGTGAAGATGTGAGTCGAAGTATGGGATATCGACCGAGCCCGCGCCTGCCGCACACGTTTCCGTTTCTTTTTACTGCCATAAGCATAAAAAAACACCATGGCGAAAATCGCGTTTAACAAACAGCGACGACCAGCAGCAACGATTTACAGCAGCGTCCTGCCGAGTGTGTGTAGCACCGACGCAGACGCACCCCAGGCACTACACTACGACGGCTAGGCAGACCTCACCAGTCCGATAAGGATCAACTGGAAGGTTGAACCTCGAGCTTAGACAGAACGGGCGCGACAGACTCCAGGGGAGATCGCGCTCTACTCGGGGCACCAAGGAGGAAAACCGAAACCGTTTGGGTGCCCCACAAAAACCCAAACGCTACAACCTAAAAGTCACACCTCCCCCCCACGTCCCCCCCCCCTTGGGGACGTAGCGCACGCCCTTACTCGGAGAGAGTGGGGGGGGAGGGGGGGTGGGGGAATAGGAGGAGCCGTCGAGCTCGGAGTAAGGTCCACAGTAGAGAGACAGGCATTTAAGGCGTAACTTCACCCTCGCTCACCTTGAGTATATCTAGGCGCCCTGGTGCAGTCGGTCTTCGGATCAGCGGCCAGCTTCCCATCTAGGGCAGGGAACCCCCAGCGACGCTAGTGTGGCCTACGGTAGCCTCAGCTTGTACGCGATCCCGGGGCAGGGGGGTGTGGACTCTAGAGCTCCAAGAAAGGATAGGGAGAGGAAGGGAGATTGGTGTGCCGGTTTTTCGCGTTAGCAATTTTTTTTTCAAAGCTTTCACTTCCGTACGGCTCTTTTTGGTCTTTACCCTTCACGGCTCTTCCCTCGCTTCGCGCCTTCCGTCACGGCGGACGGCGCGTGGTATCATCATCAAAAATCAGCCCCGCGCGCGACCGCTAAACCGGTGTAACACCGCATTTAGGTATACGCACACACACCACACACACGTCAGAGGTCACACACCGCGCGTCGGCGTGGCGCGTGCACGGTGCAGGCCCGCGGCCGCGCACGGCACAGCCACAGGGCTGACACTCCTGACACCTCTATCTCCGCGAGAGAGACAGAGGGCCCGAGGCCGTCTCTCATCTGCACACTCCGGGCTCCGGCGGCACGCAATATTGCGACATGCGAGAGATCTCTCGAGCTCAACTGAGGGAAACTCTGAAAGTCTACACACTTGTGTCTTGTCCGGTGCTGCGGAGAGAATACACTCTGCACTCACCAGCTGAGGCGAACACCGTTGAATAAATAGAGAGCCGCATAGCAAGAACACCGTTGAATAAATTATAGAGAGCCGCATGGCAATAGACAGATTGGAGCCCATCGTACACGCGCTTCGCAACAAGCGACAACGCGGCCGCCGTCCACGCCACGCCCGTCTCAGGAGGGCGTGGGTTGGAAGCGAGAGCTGGCGATGACGAGTTTGGCGACGCCCTTGAGCAGGCCCTTGACCTGCCTGCGCGACTTGCTCATCGCGCCGATGCTCTTTGCGAGCACCTTGTCGGCGCCGGCGGGGAAGAAGAAGGCGAGGTGGCGGAGGAGCCTCGTCTTGACGGCGCCGACCCGAGTGCCGTCGATGGAATAGTAGACATCCCGGCACCCCGCCGCGTGAGCGCGAGCCATGATCGAGGCGCAGCGGTCGGCGCTCATGCTCTTGTCGAGCTCGAGGTCCACCGCGCCGCTGCCGCCGTCCACGCCGCCCCGCAGGCGCGCGCGGTTGATGTTTGTCTTGACCGCGCCGGGATAGGCGAGCGTGATCGTGGGCGGCACCTGCTCACTCATCCCGAGCTCGACACGCAGCGCATTGAAGAAGCCCTTGAGCGCAAACTTGGAGGCGGCGTAGCCGGTCCGGGTGGGCGGCGCCACGAGGCCCACCACGCTGCTCACCACCAGCAGCCGGACTCCGCCCTCCGCTTGCCGCATGGCACCGAGGCAGGCGTCGAGCACGCCGACCGCGCCCATGTAGTTGACGTCCATCAGGTGCTTCATGATGCCCATCGCCTCCTTGCGCTCGCTCAGCGAGGCAAACGGCGAGCCCATGGAGAGCCCGGCGTTGAGCACGAGCAAGTCGACGGTGTCGTCTCCAATGGCGCTGCGGATCGCATCCCAGCCGCTCTCGCTTGAGACGTCGGCCACCACCGCTTTAGCGCTGCTCGCGCCCGCCGCCATGCACTCCTCGCAGGCCGCCTCGAGCGCCTCACGCCTCCGAGCCACAAGGTAGAGCTTGGCTCCCTGCGCGGCGTAGGTTCTAGCGAGAGACGAGCCGATGCCAGAGGAGGCGCCAGTGAGCACGATAGTCTTCTCGCGAGGACTCCACCGTTGGCGAGCGGTGAGCTTCTTCGTCAGTGCGAGCACGGTGGCGAGCACAGCGAATACGGTGGCGAGGACGCACGCGAGGGGCAGCATTCTGAGCTGGTTGCTTCTTAGAAGGAGCCGATAGCGCGCTCAAGGAGGCCAGGCGGGTCCTTCCGGCCGGAAGAATTTACGGGCCCAAAAGTCCTTTCTTCCCATTCCTCGTTTGGCGTGTCTGTTTTCTTTCTTTCTTTCTTTGTGGTTTCGTGCCGTCCTCCCATCCCTCCCTTGGGTTATCTGTTTTCTTTCTTTCTTTTCCCATCCCTCCCTTGGGTTATCTGTTTTCTTTCTTTCTTTCTATATCCCTCGCGCGACACTATAGGCACAAGACTGGCGCGCACTGGGACTACAGTCTGTTGCGGGCATTAATTTTGTTTGTTGAAAACAGGGCATTAATTAAGAAACCCTACCAAGCGATTTCCAAAGCGCCGCAGGCGCGGCCCCAACCAAGAAAGGGCCCACACACGAGTGTGAAACAGGAGCCCCGCTCAAATTTTTTCTTCGCCTGCGGCGCGCGCGCGCGCACTTGTCATTTTGCCCAAGTCTGCGGTGTTCTGGGCGGTGTGGATGGAGGTGTGTGCGTCTTCCTGTCATCCCAAGTGGGTGGCAGACTGCGGACTTGCGACATCGGTCCAGCGCTTCCTTATTGTCATTTTACCTAAACGTTCCTACAGACTGTAGATCCCGGCTGACCTGGGGTGCCGGCCGTGCGGCCGAAGCTAAGAATTTTACAACAAAACTCCCTCGCACGAACACCGAAGCTATGAAACCACGGCGTGGGGTGGGTGGGGTGGGTGGAAAGGCTTAGAAACGGCGGCGTGCCGCGGGTCCTGTTTTCTTAATGCCCGCAACAGATTGTAACACAGGTACACAACGCGGAAGAATTAGTGCGAGCGAGAGCGAGAGAGACAAAGCTTCCCCGGAGCAGCTTCCCCGGAGCAGCGCGCAGCAGACCCAAGCCAAGACGAATGCGTCGCTCCGCCGGGAGCATCGACAAAAAGCTGACAACATACACATACATACATTCATTCATGACGCTCAATAGGCGCTTTGATCCCAATCACGACACATGTGTGACTCGCCTAGTGTGGAGACGCCGTGTACCGTGGGGCCTTGTTGACCTAAGCACGGGAGCTGACACGGGAGTACCTAGGGGAGTACCCGTGTGGACCGGAGGTAACAGGCTAACAGCAGCAGAGCGAGCGAGAGAGCGAGAGAGAGAGAGAGAGAGAGAGAGAGAGAGAGAGAGAGAGAGAGAGAGAGAGAGAGAGAGAGAGGGAGATAGAGAGAGGGAGTGGGAGAGAGAGACACACTCACAGGGGAGAGAGGGAGAGAGAGAGGAGAGAGAGAGAGAGAGAGAGAGAGAGAGCGTGATCGACGTGACGTCCAGCAACGCCAGCGCGGCGATGGACCAGGCCAAAGAGGACGGCGCCACTCCGCTGTTTGTCACGTGCTACAAGGGCCACCTCGAGATCGCCCGGCTGCTCCTCGAGGCCGGCGCTGCGCCCGACCAAGCCCGCAACGACGGCGTCACGCCGCTGTTCGCCGCGTGCCACAATGGCCACCTCGAGGTCGCCAAGCTCCTCTCCTCCTACGGCGCCTCCCGCGCCGCAGTGCCGCCCTTTGGCACGCCCGAGGAGGCTGCAACCCGCCGCGGCCACGCCGACCTCGCCGCCTGGCTGGTCGCCAGCCGCGGCTGGACGCCGCTCGCGCACCTTGAGACCCTCACCGCCGCCCGCGCCACCTCCCTCATGCGCCGCAGCGGCGCAAGCTTGCACGAGGGCGAGCCGACGCCGCTGCGGCGCGCCGCGGGCGGCGAGGGCGAGGCGGCGGCGCTGATCCGGCGGGCGGCGGCGCCGTGGTCGCCGGCAAGCCACTCCCTCTTCCCCGCGGCGGCGCGCGCGCGGGCGGCGCTCCTCGTCCTCTCGCTCTACGAGATCCACGAGCGGTACCACCTCGACTCGGCCGGACCCACGAACGGCATCGCGGCGATCGACTTTGGCCACTGCGTCTTGGGCTTCGCGATCACGTGCGAGACGGAGTAGAGTAGGGACGGGAGGGGCTCGGTGTTGTAGAGTCGAAACACATCGTTAATACCTGTCTGTGGACGCGGTGTGTGTACACGTGGTCCGCGGAGAGCGGAGGGGGGCGATGGGGGAAGGTGTGTTGGGTGTTCCGAGTTCCCCGAGGATGGACCATGATCCATGTGGAGGACTCGGAGATCGAGAATGGACTGGAGTGTGGACTGGAGAGTCTGGAGGACAGAGTGCGTCACGCCAAAAAACTCTGAGGAGGTGGAGCCCCCCCGCCGCGATGGAAACATCATGTGACAGACAATCAACAGAGAAACGAGGGAGAGGCAAAAACATGCAAATAAATAAGTGCACGCACCTTTGGGCCCGGTGTGCCAGTCGCTCGGCCACACTGCACATACACAGCTCTCTTCTCACCTGGACAGCTGCAGGCCGTCCAGGTGCGACACGCAGAAGCGGACCGCGCGGCCCGCACGCCGCAGCTTGCGGAGCGAGGGGCTCGCGGAGGGCAGCATGTCCTCCTCCTCGGACGACGACACGCTGGGCGTCCTCTCGGTGATGCGAGGGCTCGACGCGTCCTCCTCCTCGGACGACGACGGCGCGCGGAACGCCTTTTTGGTGCCGGCCGGCGCGGGCGGCTTGACCTGGCCGGACGGCGCGAGCCAGTACTCGACAAAGGGCGGCATCAGGTTGTAGTGCGGCATCTGCGGCGCCCACAGGGAGGCGAGGTACCACCAGGGCAGGGTGACGACGCCCGCGTTCCGCCCGATGGACGCAACCATGTGCCGCACGGCCTGGTCGGTCGGCATCGTCATCGACTCGAGGAAGCGCTTGGCAAAGCCGGGGCAGTTGGTCGACGGCAGCCAGCCCGACTTGCGCGCGTCCTTGCCGCCCACCATCTCCGAGTCCACAAACCCGGGGCAGATGGTCGTCACGCCCACGCCCGTCCCCTTGAGCGCGCCGCGCAGCCCCTGCCCATAGGCGCGGCCCCACACCTTGCTCGCCGCGTACGAGACGCTTGACGGGTTGGTGCTCGAGCCCGCGGACGCCACGGACGCCATGATGACGATCTGGCCGTGCCCGCGCGCCACCATCCGCTCCATCGCCGGGCTGACTGTGTTGACGGTGCCCATCACGTTGGTCGAGTTGACCACGCCCGCCTTGTGCCAGAGCGGCGAGCCGCCGGGCACGTTCGACTCGGAGCAGCCTGCGTTTGCGACCACGAGGTCGAGCGGCGCGTCCTCGTCCGCGGCGGCCACGACGGACGCCATCATGTCTGCGTCCGTCACATCCGCCGGCACGGCGGTGACCACGGCGCCGAGCGCCTCGCACTGCGCCTTGACGGCGTCCAGCTTTGTTACCCGCCGTGCGGTGAGCACGAGGCGGACGCCGGGCTTTGCATACTGACGAGCGAGCTCGGCGCCGATGCCGCTGCTGGCGCCCGTGATCAGCACCGAGGTTGGCCGCAGCGTGTTTGCCGGCCGCGAGCCGGCGGACCTGACGAGGGCGGAGACCATCTGAAACGGCCCGACGATGGCGAGGACCACGCCCGCGAGCGCCGCCCAGGCCGACTTCATGTGCAGCAGAAGAATGGAGCCGTAGAACTCCTCATTTGTCACCTCGTCCGTCTGCGTCGGGTGAAGGAGCTTCAAGGCGCCGGCCATCAGGGCGCTGGAGGAGAGCAGCACGAGAAAGGCCGGAAGCATGACCGGAATGAGGGTGAGCTGTACGAGGAGCATGGCCAGCACGAGCGGGAGGGCGAAAAGCTTGGCGACGGTTGTCATGTGCGAGCTGGATACACGCGTCTGGGGCGTTGTCGCGGGTCGAGAGATGTCCTCCGGTCGGTGCCAAGGTCGTAGGACTTTGCCTTCAAGTCGGAGGAGGCTCGGGTTTTTGTATTTTTTTCTTTTTTCAACCCGCTCTTCAAGGGAAAGAACAGAAACCCCGCCCCCCCACGGCCATCGGCCCCTGGCAGGCGGCAGCCGGCAGTCTGCGGCAGGCACCCAGGCAGGCTGCCGCCACACAACGGCTTAACGGGTCGGTGGGTTATGCACGTCAGGTATTGGCTACCAAATTTATGGCCGGGATCTGCTTACCCAATGCCTTCTTCCTTCTCCTTGGAGGTGTGGTGCAATTGGCCTCCTTGTCTTCAAGGAGTTCAGCACTTCCGACACGCTTAGACGCTATGGCCTCGACTTCCCACTCCTCGATCGGCGCCAAGTCCATGTCATCCGTCTCCTCCCGCGCCACGACCGCCACTGCCGCCGCCGCCGCCGCCGCCTCCGCCATCGTCGTTGCCAGCCTCGTCGCCGCGCCGCCGCCCGACTTCTCCGCCGCGCTCACCGCCCTGCAGTCCGTCTTCGACATCGACCGATTTGACAGGTTCATAGCGCTGTTCGGCGTGTGGCCCAACAAGGAGATGGTCCTGGCCGGCGACTACGCCGGCTGGTGCATCACGACCCAGTGCCTCGACCAGGCCTTCCAGCTCTCGCGCTCGGAGCTGCGGCTCGGCAGCTTCTCCATCTCCGAGGCGTTCGTGGGCGACTTCTCGCCGATCCGCTACGCCTTCTCGCTCCTGGTCGCCGCCGTCCTGGGCAACTTCTTCATGTGGACCACGGGCATCATCGCGCGCCTCCTCTTCACCCACTTTGACGCGTCCAAGTGCAGTCTGCCGAGCCAGCTGCCGTGGCCCGACCCGCCCGGCCAGTCGCAGCCGTTCGACGTGCCGGTGATGGAGGCGAGCGAGGAGCAGGTTGCCCGCTTCCTGGCCTTCCGCGGCGTCGCACCTCCGGCGTCCGACGCGGCGCGGCGCGAGACGGCCGCGCGCGAGGCCATGGCGTACATGCAGGAGCTGTGGGATGCCAAGCACAGCGGCTGGTGCCACAAGCGCTACGCGCTCAACGAGAAGGGCCTCGCCTTCCCGTACCGCGCGCCCTTCATGAACGACTGGAACTTCGTCAACGAGCACTCGCCCAGCCTGGCCACCGTCGGCTTCGGGCAAGTCGTTTTTGCGCTCGAGCATTTCCTCGTCGGCACCGCGCTCCCGCTGCTCTACCTCTTCCGCCGCGACGACTCGATCTTTTACTTCGTCATGTACGCCGACATGGCGTGGGAGACGTACGACATGCTCGCGATGTTCTACCGGCGCCTGTCGCCGACGGGCGCCGACTACACCATCTCGCGCTACAACAAGGCGATCGACAACGTGATGGTGCCGCACCACATCTTTGGCGTCGGGTTCGAGATGATGGCGCTCATGGCGGGCCCGGGCATCTCCAAGGCCTTCATGGCGCAGGTGCTCATCACGAACCACTTCTCGGGCGGCATGATGCTCCTCGCGATGGCGGTCCACCAGACGCCCGCCATGTCGTGGCCAAAGGCGCTGCTCAACTTCCAGCGGCTCGTCCTCGGCTCCCTCTACGCCACCCGCATCGTCTGGTGGGGGCCGATGTCGGTGGCGTGCCTTCGCCTCACCTACATCTATACTGGCGACTTCCCGGACTACATTGCTAGCCTGGGCCTGCGCGGCCTGGGCTATGAGTACCCGCTCCTCTCGCCAATCTTCCTGGCTGTGTTTGTGCTGCTGGTCTTCTACACCCACTTCAATCTCGATCTCGTGCAGGTCAACAAGAAGCTGCTGCGCAAGGCCGAGGGACGTGCCGCCGCGGCAGCACGCGGCCGTGGGATGTAAGCAGCGTGGCGTGTCTGCTAGAGGCACGTGTGTGTTAGAGGCGTGTGCTTTGGCGTGCTGGATGCGCTCTCTCTCCACTCTCCTGTCGTCTTTTGTGTTTTGTCTATTGATATTATGACCCCCTCCGGCCTCGGAATTTGAAGCGGCGTGTCGCACACGTCCATGGCAGCCTTGCCGCATGTGATGACGCTGCGTTTGCTCCTGGCGTGAGGCACCGGAGAGAGTCTCGAGACGACGCGAGTCGTCCGCACGAGTCGTAGCTGGCTCGCATATTTGCTCGCTCGTCGCGGTAGTCGCCCAGCTACACTCGCAGACGAGCTACAAGAATTTAGTCTTAAAGAAAGAAAGAAAGAAAACGGACAACCAAGGGAGGGATGGGAGGACGGCACGCCGCCACCACACAGGGATTTTAAGGAGAGTGGTGTGGTGCGCTAGCCGTCGCCCACCCTTATGAGGTTCTTTTTCACGAGGGAGCTGGGTTGTAAAATTCTTTTTCAACCGATCCTTGAGGTGCCCCGAGGGCAACAATGGTCATCGCCAGGTCCTCACTCGGCGTCTCCTCCCTCGTCACGACCATCAAGGCTCAGAAGTCCCCGTCCGGTGCCTCCTGCCGCGCCACGAAAGACAACCACCAGCACTCGCTCAGCGTATCCTCCCACTTCACAACCGCCGTCGCCGCTGTCGCCGCCGCTGTCTTCGCCGCCCTTGCCAGCCTTGACCCTCTCGAATCCGACATTGCAATCTTCAACCGCATCATCGCCCTGACCGGCGTGTGGCCCAACAAGGAGATGGTCCTGGCCGGCGACTACGCCGGCTGGTGCATCACGACCCAGTGCCTCGACCAGGCCTTCCAGCTCTCGCGCTCGGAGCTGCGGCTCGGCAGCTTCTCCATCTCCGAGGCGTTCGTGGGCGACTTCTCGCCGATCCGCTACGCCTTCTCGCTCCTGGTCGCCGCCGTCCTGGGCAACTTCTTCATGTGGACCACGGGCATCATCGCGCGCCTCCTCTTCACCCACTTTGACGCGTCCAAGTGCAGTCTGCCGAGCCAGCTGCCGTGGCCCGACCCGCCCGGCCAGTCGCAGCCGTTCGACGTGCCGGTGATGGAGGCGAGCGAGGAGCAGGTTGCCCGCTTCCTGGCCTTCCGCGGCGTCGCACCTCCGGCGTCCGACGCGGCGCGGCGCGAGACGGCCGCGCGCGAGGCCATGGCGTACATGCAGGAGCTGTGGGATGCCAAGCACAGCGGCTGGTGCCACAAGCGCTACGCGCTCAACGAGAAGGGCCTCGCCTTCCCGTACCGCGCGCCCTTCATGAACGACTGGAACTTCGTCAACGAGCACTCGCCCAGCCTGGCCACCGTCGGCTTCGGGCAAGTCGTTTTTGCGCTCGAGCATTTCCTCGTCGGCACCGCGCTCCCGCTGCTCTACCTCTTCCGCCGCGACGACTCGATCTTTTACTTCGTCATGTACGCCGACATGGCGTGGGAGACGTACGACATGCTCGCGATGTTCTACCGGCGCCTGTCGCCGACGGGCGCCGACTACACCATCTCGCGCTACAACAAGGCGATCGACAACGTGATGGTGCCGCACCACATCTTTGGCGTCGGGTTCGAGATGATGGCGCTCATGGCGGGCCCGGGCATCTCCAAGGCCTTCATGGCGCAGGTGCTCATCACGAACCACTTCTCGGGCGGCATGATGCTCCTCGCGATGGCGGTCCACCAGACGCCCGCCATGTCGTGGCCAAAGGCGCTGCTCAACTTCCAGCGGCTCGTCCTCGGCTCCCTCTACGCCACCCGCATCGTCTGGTGGGGGCCGATGTCATATGCGTGCCTCCGTCTGGCGTACATTTACACGGGTGACTTCCCTGTCTACGTCACAAACCTCGGCCTGCGCGGCCTGGGATATGAGTACCCGCTCCTCTCGCCAATCTTCCTGGCTGTGTTTGTGCTGCTGGTCTTCTACACCCACTTCAATCTCGATCTCGTGCAGGTCAACAAGAAGCTGCTGCGCAAGGCCGAGGGACGTGCCGCCGCGGCAGCACGCGGCCGAGGAAAGTGAGCGAGAAGGAACCAACCGATTTGCGTGTGCGCTAGATGTGTGTGTGTGTGTGTGTGTGTGTGTGTGTGTGTGTGTGTGTGTGTGTGTGTCCCGTTGCGTTGTTGCCATGTCCATTTGTCAATGACGTTCATTTGCCTTTCATATCCTCAAGAGTCAAGTGGCTGACCTGTCGAGGGATCTGGAGCTTGTACGCGTGTCTCTCTCTCTGCTTGCAGGGCCTGAGAATGGGCTGCCATGTCACATGAACAACTGTGGTTGCAACCATCACTGTGGGATGGTGCGGGCGTGCGGACAGGATATCAAGCTCGAGGACCTCGAGAGAGGAGGTTTGTTTGAGGTGAGCCACCCCTTGGAGCACTCGGAGTACGGTCATCAACCTCACATCCAGGGCCGTTCGGCCCCGCCGCTGCGCGTGCTCATGGCTCGCCTTCTTTGGCTTCGCCGAGGGAGAGACGGCGCTCATGGCTCGCCCCTGTTCACGTTCCCGATGCTTACAAACATCGTCGGCCACCCAGATCTTCCGCTCAGCGTGATGGGGGTCAATCCACGCGAAGCACAGGTCGTCGAACAGTTCGATGGAAGAGCGGTCGATGGCCATCGGTACTTCACGCGACTAACGCCGCATATCGCGGTGAGTGACGCGCGCTTCGTCGACATCGGTGTCGAGTGCGATATCACGCTCGAGGTGTATCAGTCAGTAGATCTACACTGTACGTGACTCGCTAGTTGCATACGTCCTGCTTACGCCCTACTCCCAGTGCTTGATTTTGTCTACTGGCATTCAATAAATGAGAGAGAGAGCGATACCAAGCGCACAGGCACGCCGCAAAAACACCGCCAGGGGAGCCGACGAGCCCGCCTCGAGTCTAATAAACGAAAGTACAGAACAAGCACAACCGGGTGCGGATCGCGTGCGATGCGCCAGAGGCCCACCTGTGACGCGAAGGGTCCCAGGAGATAGGGGTTGCTGGGTGGGTGCGGAGAAGGGAGGGGATGGTGAGGGAGACACCACACCCCGCGTGAGGTGGAAAATGTCTCACACCCCCATGAGCGCGCGGTGGCGGGCCGCCTCGACGGCGTCCTTCTCGGCCTCTTTCATTGCGGTGCGGTACAAGCAGCACGTCGCGCAGCAAAAGAGCGGGAGCGCGATGATGATCGTGATGATTGTGAAGATGAGCGGGATGTCCGCGGGGTCATCTGTGCTGAGGCCGCCGATGCCCTGGCCCTGGGGGCTGATGAGCAACTCGGGCAGCGGGGGCGGAGAGGGCGGCGGGACTGGTGGCGGCAAAGTGGGTGGCGAAGAGGGCGGCTGCAGGATCTCGCAGCAGTGGTCGAAGCAGTGCGGCAGCACGTCCGCCGGGAGGCCGTTGGTGCGTTCCGGGTGCGCGACCCGCTGCGAGGCCGGAATCTCGCCGCACTCTGTGGGTGTCAGCCCGGGGCAATGCTCCATGTGCGGGCAAACGTGCTTGCCGTCACGACCCACCCAGCCGCAGTCGCAAGGCGTCGGGCAGCAATAGTGGTGGCATCGGTCCGTCTCTCCACCGAGCCAGCCCGTTTGCGGCCGGGTGTCCTGCGGGAGGCAGAGCGGCGAGTTGGGCGTGTGGTTTGCCGCGGTGTGATGATATTGGGTGGGGCACGACGGCATTGCGCGTGATGGCATTGCGAGGAAATTCGGGTGCAGACGCGGCTGTGCTGCACACACCGGGTGATCGCAAGGGTGGTCCTCCGTCCAGGAGCAGTCGCAGGTGTAGGAGGCATCCGCCGAGGCGACTGCGAGAGCGATGAAGACAGGGATGCGGACGGGGCGCGACGACCTCATTGCTTGTCGCCGATCAAGGCCGATCAAGGCTTGAAGGACCCGCCCGCCGGCGATGGTTCAAGGACCCCTTTACTTTAAAATCCTTTCTCCCCATTTTATTTCCGCTGGTGGTGCTGGTTTTGCGCAGCCTGATTGCGGGTTTTTTACTTTTTTCACGTGCTACAATCCTATTTTAGCGCCTTACCCCCCCCCCCGCCCCCGAAAGGAGCCAAGGCTCTCTTGGCCTCGGCGACGGCCGCTCTCCTCCTCCTCATCTCCTCGCTCACGGCCCTCGTTGCCGCCATGTCCGAGCGCACATCGATCCCGGACGCCAAGACCCTCCAGCGCCTTCGCTCCGACTACGGCCAGGCCCAGTCACGCGAGGCTCCCGTCAGCGTCGCGATGGCGCAGCAGCACAAAGAGCCGGGGTGCGTGAAGAAGACGCATCGCTACTTCTGCGGCTCTGTCAAGGCTACGAGCTACACCATGCTGGCGATGATTTCGTTTGCGGCGCTGTTCTGGGTCCCGATTATCTGGTACGTCATCGTGCCGGCCATCCTCAACATGCTCGCCGGCGCCACCTCTGTCAACATCAAATCGGCGACGATGGCGGATCCAACGGCAACCAATATGAAGGTTTCCGCGGTTGTCGAGATCAACAATGCGGGTGCGCCGCGCCCACAGCGCTGCCGCCGCCACTCCATTCCCGCTATCCCCTCGCCTCCAGACCTCTCGCTTCCCACCTTTCAGCCCGTCCTCCGCCGCCGCCGCAACAGGTCCCTTCGGGTGCGACATCGATGCCTTCAACGCCACCATCCACAGCCCGCCCGAGGATAGCGCGCCGAATGGCCGCCCGATCGGCTGGATGGTGGTCCCGCCATTCACCCTCAAGGGCAACGGGCCGGGCATCATCAACCCGACCACGATGGTGCACGTGACCGACGCCGCGGCGTTCAATAAGGCGCGACTCCCACCACCACACCTCGCCCGCACCCTGCGAGCGTCCGATGCCGCCGCCACACGCGCCGCCTCGCCCGCTCTCAGATGGCGAAAGGCATGCTCAACGGCGACGACGTGCCGTGGCGCATGACGAGCGAGATCACCGTCTGGTCGATGGGCATCCCCTTCTCGATCTCGATCGACAAGCAGACCGTCTTCCCTCCGATCGAGCTGACGAATTATGCGACGTCCAACCTCGAAATGTCGCACGGTAACACGACTACCAACCAGCTCGTGATTGACGCTGACGTGAGCTTCTACTCCTCCTCGCCGATGCGGCTCGAGGGCTTCGGGACCATCAAGGCGGAGCTCTACTACAGCGTGGCTGGCAACGACCCCGACCTCAGCCCCGAGGCTCGCTTGAGGCAAGGCGGCCCGCCGATTCGGGACGACCACGTCAAGATTGGCGAGTGCCATATGTACGACTACAGGGTGGAGCAGGGGATGAACACCATCCAGACAAAGATCTTCCTCGACGCAAACTACGCAACGGGACAGTCGCTCGGACGCTGGGCGTCCGAGTTCGACCAGACCATCGTCTCGTGGGGCCCGACCAATGTCTCGCCCTTCATTAATGGCATCTGGCTGGGCGCCAACGGCATGCCGGGCTCGACCATCACCCTGTACACCGCAACCTTTGTCACTGCGGAGACCCTCGGCGCGCGCCCGCATGCCCGCTTCTCCGCCCTTGCCTCCCCCACCAACACCCCCACCCACCCCGCCACCCCCCTCGCTTCCGCCCCCCGGCACTGCGCGATGACGCTCCCGCCCCGCCGTTCGCAGTCACCGGCTACAACCCCAAGACGGGCGAGCCGTGCAAAGTATGGGACGGGAGCACCGAGTCGTGCGATCGGGGTTCGACCATCATGGGCATGAACCCCTTTAAGCGCGAGTGGTTCATCAAGGACATCGTGTACGACACGTACTTTGAGGAGGAGTACGAATACGACGGCACCTTCATGGCCAAGCCCGTCCCAGGCCAGGAGGATGTCGAGGTGCCGTTCGCCGGGGGCACCACTGTCGGTAACCTCTTCAACATCCCGGCGGTCGACTTTACGTGCAGCGCTTCCAAGGTGCTCGGGCGCACCTTCTCCAAGCCGGGCATGTGGGCCGGCTACCCGAACCACTCTCCGGGGGTGGGCCTCTCCTACCCGCCCGACGACCCGAACACGACCGACGTCGACGAGAACCTCCAGGCGCGGCTGGCTGATGACGTCATACCGGTCCCGCCTGCGAAAGTTGCGGCGGACGGCACAAAGATCCCGACGAGTTATTCGTTGACCATGCCCGTGCACCCGATCCCGGGAATGACAGCGGTCCCGGGTGCACCCGATCCCCCGCCGCCGTGCATCTGGGGCCTGAAGGACCTCAACCCCTTTGACTGCTGCATGACCACGATCTTTACCGCGGCCGCGTGCAAGGCGGCGGAGTCGGGCAAGAAGCAGATCACGGTGAGGAGCTCGGGCTCGGCGGTGATGATTGTCGACGGAGTGGAGCTCAACATCAGCACCTCTATCCGGATGCCCGTCACATACACCAAGGACGTGCTGCAATTTGACGCCATTCCGCCCGCCAGCTACGGCGTGCTGGGCCATGTCGTGGATGCCGGCTTTGGCTGTGACGACCTCCGGTTCACCGGGGTCTCGGCGCGGTGAGAGAAGAGTTGATTATCCATGAATGCCAGCCCATGTACGTGATGCGGCGCGCGGGTGGGGCCTTCGGCGTCTTTTCGCGGCTGATGTGGTGCACTCCCGCGGAGGTGTCCTGAAACGGGGGTCGGGGCCGGGGGGAGCGGAGAGAGAGGGGTGTACGTTGTCTTGTGATATAAACGTGGCTGATACGTAGACTCAAGTCTGGTCCCTCTGTTTGTTTTGACCAGAGAGGCCCATCAAATCACAAGCCGCCTTGGCCCGCTGCTGCTCTCTCTCTCTCCATCTCCCCTCCGCTTCACTACTTTCCGTCCTAACACACACACACACACACACACACACACACACACACACACACACACACACACACACACACACACACACACACACACACACACACACACACCACTCACACGCACTCTGACAGCAGCAGCAAGGTTCCGGCCCCCGAGTACGCGACGCTCGCGGCCCTCACGCGTCTGTGTAGTTGATGATCGAGATGAGGACGGAGCCGGCCGCCGCGATGATTGGCAGGTTCATAGGCCCGTGGAATACAAAGTGGTCGAGGGTGGCCGTGGTGATGATGGCGGTGGAGAGGGCGAGGTTCTTGATGATGGAGTCGCAGTACTTGAGGACCAGCCTAACGGCCGAGGCGCGAGCAGGCGTGTGACTTCAGGAGAGGCACCCCACCCACCCCCTGGTCCTGAGAACAACTGGTCCCAACCGCGCGCGCAATCTCCCCGCGATCTCCCGCAATCTCCCCGCGATCTCGTGCTCACCCGATGAGGATCCCGCCGAGCGCGCCGAGACACGCGACCACCACCGTCACCCCCGACCAGCCATGCAGCATGTCGCCTACGTTGCAGGGAAGAGTGGTCGAAGGCGCTCCCCCCCCTGGCACGACAGCCGCGGGACATGCCGTCGCCCGGGTGAGCGTGCTGCGCCATCGGGACGTAGATGAGCAGAGAGTAGCCCGCCAGCTGGACGTTTCTCTCCCACAACGACAGCGCCGTCGACTTGAGCACCCTCTCAAAGTAGACGTTGCTCAGGCCAGAGAGCATCGCCTCGAGAGTGACAGCGCTCACGCCGACGACGTAGTCGTGCCACGCCCGCTCCGTCGGCCCGCCGCCCTCGCCCGCCACGGCCTCGCGCATGTCTGCTGCCTGCTGCATGTGCTCCGCAGTGGCGAGCGTCTCCCGCGGCGGCGGCGCGCACGCGGCTTGCGGCTGCGTCTGGTGGCAGATGATGAGCACCGAGAGGAAGAGGGTGAGGATCGCCCGCCACCGCGCGAGCGAGAGGAGCCTCTGCAGCAGCAGCCGCGAGAGGACGGCGGTGAAGAGGATTTTTGTCTGCGGGGTGGGCGGGGCTTGGGGACAGGGCGGGACAGGCGGACGGGCGTCGGTCATGCAAGGCGCGAGCGGGGAGGGGAGGGGGGTGGGCGGCAGCAGAGGCAATGGAGGAGCGGCAGGAGAGGTGCCTGGCCACGACGCTCGCGGGTTGGCATCGGTCTCGGAAGTGTCTCGGAAGCGTCTCGGAAGCGTCTCGGAAGTGTCTCGGAAGTGTCGCCTGCTGGATGAGCGTAAAGGACGAGGCAGAGATGCGCTCCAGCGCGACGAAGGAGAGGAGGTTCATACCAAGGAAGATGAGCGCGGGCACCTGCGGGGGCGGAGGCAACGGCCGGATCGGTGACGGCTCGCGACGGCGGCGGCGGCTTGGGCGGCGGAGGTGGCAGTGGCGGCAGTGGCGGCGGCGGCGGCGGTGCGGTGGCAGCGGGGGCGGAGAGCTGGCGTGTCGAGGTACCCCGCAACCTCCCGCCCCAGCTCCCCAGCCGGTGCGAGCGGCAGCGAGGCTGCTGGCGGGCCGGCGGGCTGAGGGCCGCGAGCGTGCAAGGGCGCGGCGCACCGCCATCTTTGCTGACGTGCGCACAAGCTTGAGGCTCGTCTCTGCAAACCAGCGCGGTCCACGCTTCGCGCTGTCGTGGAGGCGTGCCTCGCCTGGATCGTCCGGCGACTCACGGAGGATCATCAGCCACGAGAAGCACAGCTTGAGCACCTCGCCAACCGCGAGAATCGACTGCGCCGACGCCTCCTCGTGCAGCACACCCGACGAGTAGCGCCGCAGCAGCACGTATGAGCTGTTTTGGACAGAGAGGAGGCAGCAGACGCCGGCGTGGAAAGGCGAGAGATTCGGCATCCGCCCACTCAGCCCGCTCGAAAGGTGTTCTGCTTTGACTAGCAGACCCTCTTCCTCGGCGTCCTGGCTATCCCTGCTCGGCAGGACCACGGCCGGCGAGACTGAGCGCTCCTGCTCGTGAGCAGTGCCCTGCGAGCGGGTCTTTGCGAACATGCGGGTTCGAGCCCGCGAAGACAGCCACACACTCGAGTGAGCAGGGAAGAGTTTGTTCGAAAAAAAAATCGCGGTGTTGACACCAGCTCGCGACCTGAGGGATCCCTGTGTGGTGGCGACGTGCCGTCCTCCCTTCCCTCCCTTTTCTCTGTTTTCTTTCTTTCTTCGTGACCTGAGGGAGAGTGTCTTTGGCTCACGCCAGGGCGCTCGTTGCTCCTCCGTCTCTTTGTATCTTCCATACTGCGTTTATCAGAAGACGAGAGTGTAGAGGATGAGGCTTAGGGGACCCCCAGGGTTCTGAGGGCCGGATTTCCGTGCGCCTCCGCACTCCTCTCGGCGTTCGCCTCTCGCCCTGCTGCAGCATCCGTGCCCATCTCTGGCAGCCGATCGCCGAGCGCCTCCTCAAAGCATGCGAGAATCTCGTCGCTCAGAAGGCCAGACTTGAGCACGTCGTCGGCAGCGCGGATGCTCGCCCGCACGGCCCGCCGTCGGTCGAGGTCTCGTCTTAGTTCTGGCAGCGTCGGCGCCGGCCTGCTCCCACGCTGGCCACACATCATGCTGCGCTTCGCGAGCAATCGCGTAACGAGGCTCGCTGGCTTTTTTGTGGCTTTTTGGACGGCTTTTTTGGATTCTCCCGCCCTCCAGCCTCCTACCCCTCTGTTGGATTTTTTAAAGACCTTTTAAGAAACGAGGAGATTTGGGGGCTTAAGTTGCCGTTTAAGAGATTGCAGGCACGGGGGGTCCCTCTTTTAAGACCGTTCAAGGAAATCGGCCTCGCCGGCATGCGTCGCTGGGTTCCGCGCCGTTTTCTCCAACACTGCCGTTATTAGGCACACACACAAACCCGCCAAGACACATCTGTAAGTCTGGTGCACTGGCAGGAGCCATACTCGCATATAGGGGACGCGTGCTAGCTGACTGCAGCCAGCTTCCCGGCCTCCGGCGTCTACCGGGAGCCTCTCCGGGAGCCTCCCGGACCATCGACCTCGGGAACTCTCCCGCACCGTTTAAGCGTTTAAGACCGTTTAAGGAATTGGCGGCCCAGCAGCTCTTAAAACTTGCCCGGGCAAGTTTAAGCCGTTTACCGCAGGCGCCCCAGGGCCCACCCTTTTAAGCCTAGGGGTCCCCTAATGGATGAGGAGTGTAGAATCCCGCGCGCGTCCACCGCCTGCAAAAGATCTGCACGTCTCGCGCGCGCGTGAACAGGGATCCAGGCCCCAAATGATGTGTGAGTGTTAGAGTTGTTTGGTATTGCTAAAAATATCTCTCAAGGCAGGCTGGTCATGACGCAGTCCTCAGGGTGCTTCTTCCGTCAGAGTGACTCTCTGTGTGTCAGGGATAATCAGGGCCATTCATCAGAGCTCCAGTAAGCTCGGACGTCGGAGACATCCCATTAGCCATTAGTGCGGCTCGACCTCTTTGAGGCACTGCCTTCCCGGGCGGCGGTTTGGCGCTCTACAGGAGTAGAGCCCCTCTACAACAAACTCTACAGCAATATCGCGCTCTACATCGACTCTACAACGCAGGCGGTTCGTCCCGCGCTGGATGTAGATCTGTACAGCTCTAGCGCTCCAGAGCGCTCTACAGCTCTACTACAGCTCTACAGCGCTCTAACACTCTAATACATCCTTCTGCACGCCCTCCCTCAGGGTCAGGCTCTCAGCTCGGCCTCTCGCGCGGGCCTCCGCAGTCGGCTGCTGCGAGACCTGCGTGCTGGCTGCTGCTGCGTGCTGGATCGCGACAACGATGGTCGTCGCGCCGCGAGGCCAAAAGTTACGAGGCAGCGGCATCGGCTGCAGGGGGCGTGCGCGGAAGTACCCTCTATCTCAGGGTCAGCTTGATGTCATATTTAATTATATAATAATATTTTATCTCTCTAGACGTTAATTTCCGGGGAGAGGAGGCTACCTCGATAGTACCGCACTCCAAGTAATCCCCAGGGTTGGCGCTTACAGGCCCACCTTGACACGTACAACGGGCGAGCGCGACTCCTGCGCCTCGGGTGCGCCCGCCGCGTCCCCACCCTCCAAGCCCAAGCCGGCCATTCCGTTGCCCAACAGCTCCAAGTCGCTGGCGCTGGACACGGGCGAGCCCATGGGCGACGCGGAGGGCGAGGGCAGCGGCGTCGGCCCGAGGGGTGTGCACCCGGACGACGACTCGGCCGATGAACTCTGAGACGAGCCGCCTCTGTTGGACGGACGGAAGAGCCGCCCGAGCGTCAGGCTCTTTGGCTTTCGTGGTGGCGCGCTCGCTGCCCACGGCGGCTGCCCCAGCCACACGGCGACGCAAGTGATGTCGTCGCGCAAGCCGCGCGTCTTGAGCGCCTTGGTCGTCACCCGCTCGGCCGCGTCCGTGGCCGTGGCGCACTCGCGCACCAGCGCGGCGACCTAGGGAAAGGCGAAAAGGGCAGGGTAAACTCCTGCATTCGTGTACCAAGGCCCAGGCGCGCGCGGGTGAGCAGTGGCAGCCTGAGCGTGCGAGAGCGCATCCCAGACCCCGTCCGAGCAGGCGACCACGGCGGCGGAGGAGGGGCTGCAGGCGACCTACAGCGGGGAAACAACACCGAGACCGCTCACCGAAGCGGCCCACCACGCAGGAGGCGGGCAAGTGCAAGCCAGGCGCCGTCTGCAGAGCGGGCACCGCAGATACGTATGGGCAGTCGGCATCGCCGATCGTCCGGGTGACCGCCAGGCCGCCCGGCCACGCTCGGAGGGGCCCGCCTGCGACGCCGCCGTCCCGCTTGACCCTGCCGATCCGCGCGCCAGCCGCTCTGACGC
>NW_005201223.1:342656-359783 GCF_000372725.1 Emiliania huxleyi CCMP1516 | reverse complement strand
AGACGACCAGCGAGTGAAGGCGCTCGCACACGCAGCGGAGTGCTGCTTGGAGAGAGGCTGCGCTGCCGTCCTTCGTCTCGGAGACCACGAGAGGAAGCGCGTTGTCCGCGCTGATTTGTGCCGCCTCCGAACCGGCGTGGCCGTCGGCGACCATGATAAGCAGCAGCGCCTCTCCGCCGGCTTCGGCCTCGAGCCAGCTCATAGCGTCCTCACCCTTCTTCGAGCGTACGCACAGGCCGACAGCAGCCATTGCGGAAGGCGAAGGAAACGCGTGCCCGACGGCAGCCATTGGCGAAGAATGCTGAGCGTCGACACCTGTGTCACAGGACAACATGCAACATCGGCAGACAACCGGCAGGTGTCCCGGTCGGGGGATCTCGGCGACGAGATGAACACGCGCTTGCGCCCCCGCGGCCCTTCTCCTATCGAATTCCCTATGCTAGTTCGTGGGTTTCGCGGGAGTGACCCCATGTGTCAAACCCATGGCCAAACCGCAAACCATATCAAACGGCAAACGCCAGGCCACAGCACCGGACACCGCACACGGGGTCGGGGAGGGAGGCACGTGTAGCACGGAACCTCAACTCTCATAGACTAGCGCGCAGCACACACACACACGCGCGGGTATTTCTTCTTATAAAGATCGGCGATCTCTTAGATGAGGTGCGCTCCACTCATACAATCACTCATACAAAGACCGACGAGATCGAACCGCCCGGCAGGAGCTTGCCGCTTGCCCCCGCGGCCCTTCTCCTAGCCTGGCTGTTCTTCATCTTCCTAACTAACTAACTAACTTCTCCTATCGAATTCCCTATCTATTGCCCCGGCTAGTTCGTGGGTTTCGCGGGAGTGACCCCATGTGAGAGAGATTTTCAATACCAAACAACTCTAACACTCACACGTGTCATTTGTGGGGCCTGGAGCCCTGTTCACGCGCGCGCGAGACAAGCCCATGACCTAGCGGATGGGTTGGAGGGGGGGGCACCCAGGACGCGGCCCACAGACAGACGGACGGGCCAAAAACTGAGTAATCGAGATCTCTGCGAGAGAGTAGTAGATCGCAGACAGGAGATCGCAGACCAGGAGTGGAGATCCTAGCCGATTCTACCACACAGTCGGGCTTGGTTGAAGATGAAAGATTGAGATCACAGATTGTGGATCGTGTTGGCAGTTGCCAGGGTCAAAGGTGGAGATTGGAGATGGAGAACACAGATCGTAGATCCTCGCGCCGGGCATCCACCGCCGGGGCGGAGATTGGAGATCGAGATTGGAGATTGGAGATCGCAGCTGGCGGCGGCAGGGGTCAAATGGGAGATTGGAGATCGGAGATCGGAGATGTGCGGTGTGAATGAATCCATAGCGCATCTCCTTGAAGGTTCGAGCCCCCCCCCCCCCCCCCCGAACCCCGAATCGAGATTGGAGATTGGAGATTGGAGATGGAGATCCGAGATCTGACTGGATCCGGCAAAATATGACGTTGGAGATTGGAGATTGGAGATGGAGATCCGAGATCTGACTGGATCCGGCAAAATATGACGCTGGAGATTGGAGATTGGAGATGGAGATCGGAGATGATTTTTTATTTTTTATTTTTGGCCCGAAAAGCCTGCGGCGCCGGTTTTAACCTCTCCGGCCGACTCGCTGCGCGATTCTCGGTACGGCCCGCGGCGGGGCCGCACCCAGCAAGCTGGGGCCGCTCCTCACGGACTCGGCGCTGACGCGCCTCAAGGAGACCACTACTCGGGCTTGGCTGCGCCGCCCTCGGAGATGTGTCGACGCAAGATTGGAGATGACGCCGCTGTATCTTTTTCTTTAAAAAGCTCACTACACGCATGGTTCCCCCACACCGTAAAGTTAAAACCGGCGCCGCAGGCTCTTCGGGCCAAAAATAAAAAATGAAAATAAAAAATGATATCTCCGATCTCCATCTCCAATCTCCAAATCTCCAGCGTTATATTTTGCCGGATCCAGTCAGATCTCCGATCTCCATCTCCAATCTCCAATCTTCAACGTCGTTTTTGCTTCTCCGATCTTCATCTCCGATCTCCAATCTCCAATCTCGACTTGTGGGGGAGGCGTGTCGGGGGGGGAATCGACGTCCTTCCAAGGGGATGCTCTTTTCCTTTCACACCTTCAAGCGGATCTCCACCCTCTTTTCGCGCCATTTTGCAATCTCCAGTCGGCTACACGATTCTCGAGGCGCCTTTGGCGCGAAGTCAACATCTCCGTCTCCGGCCTGAGATCTCGAGGTGCCGATGGCGGCAGCTCAAGATCTCTATCTTCAGTTAAAGATCTCTGAGTTTTGTGAGAGATGCTGTGTGTGGAAGATCTCTGATCGGCATCTACGATCTCCACTCAACAAATCTACTGGTGTCCCGCAGAGATCTCGATGTATGCAAAAACTCGCCACGGCCAGGCCACACCGTGTCCGTGAGCCACACCCCGCACACCCAAACGCGGGGAGCCGCGGCGCGCGGGGGGAGCGGGAGGTACGTGTTAGCACGGCTGCACGGGACCTCAACTCTCATAGACTAGCGCGCAGCACACACACACCCGCGGGTATTTCTTCTTATAAAGATCGGTGATCTCTTAGATGATGTGCGTTCCACTCAATCACTCTTGAGATGGCATCTGCCAGATATGTGCGGCGCCCCGGGACCATCGACCAAACGGCACGCACAACTCACACCAGTTCCTTGAGGAGGCGCAGACGCTCGCGCATGTCTTGCAAATCGTTTGCAGGCGTGGTCCAGATCGCCTTGGCATGCTCGTGCGCCGCGAGCACAAACGCATCGTCCTCGAAGAGACGATCGCGCGCGTACAGCAGGACCTGCCGCAAGTGCGCCCTCAGGGTGGCGGAGGCTGACAGGACTGTCCCTGTTGCCCCGGCCCTGGCAATGAGGGCGAGGGTGGAACGAAAGGTTGCCTGGGCTCGAGCCTGGGCCTGATCCACCGCCGCAAGCACCACCTCCCTGTCTGCCTGCAGGGCTTCCGCCACAAACTCCAGGGTCCGCCCTTCCTTCCTCACCGCCGCCAGAGCGACGTCCTTGTCCGCCTTGATGACCGCCCCCGCCCATCTCAGTGCGTCCCCGTCTTGCCGCACCGCCTCGAACGCGACAGCCCTGTCCGCCCTGAGGGAGCCTGTCGCGTACTGCAGCGCCTGTCCCGACTGTCGCACCGCTTCGAGCACCACCTCCCTGTCCCCCTTGATGCTGCCCGCCGCATAGCGCAGCGCCATTCCATCCATGCGGACAGCCACGAGCACGACGGCCCGGTCCTCCTTGACGGCGTCGGTCGCATACGACAATGCCCGCGCTACGTACCGTGTGCCCGCCGCGAGCACAACCTCGCTGTCCCCGCGGAGCGCCTCGCTGGCGAGGCCCAACCACGCGCCGGGCCAGGCGCCGGTCGCGCCGGTCCGCACCGCGTCCATCACGATGGACTTGTCCGCCCTCAGCTCGCTAGATGCGTATTCGAGCGCCGTGCCATCCTCCCGGACCGCAGCTCGCACCACCTCCCTGTCGTGTCCGAGCGCCCCGCTCGCGTACGATAGCGCGTCGAGGGCGCTGAAGATCTCGTGCTGGTTTGAAGCCAACGCGCCGAGCAACGCGGCGCGGTCGGCGTCCGACGCGTTTGGCTCTGCCTTGTCGGGGCTTGGGCTCGATCGCAGTGCTGCAATGTTACGAATCGCGTTGCCATCAGAGAGCCGCAGCCGTGCGTTGGATGCGGCGATGGCGGCGCCAAAGAAGAGGGCCGCGGGCGTGCTGAGGGCGCCGACTTTCAGCGCCTCCAGCCGCCTGTACCGCGCCAGATCCATCGAGGGCAGACTCGTCTCGCCCTCAACCCGCAGGTCCGACAGACCGGGCAGCCTGGCCACAAAGAGGGCGTTGCTCCAGACGGCGTCGTCCCGCAGGACAGAGAGCGTCGCGGCACGCAAGTGCGGGGTGAGGCGCTCGCGTAGCGCATAGCACGTGCATGCGAGCGCCCTCTTGCAGGCGAGGGCGACGTGAGGAAGGAGCGCGATCTCAAAGGCGTTGCGATCAAACTCCTCCAGGACGATGGACAGGAAAGCAGAGTCGCCGCTGGATCCGTGCCGCGGGGGCAGGATGGCCGGCGCGCCGAAGAGGGCGGCCGGAGCCGGGAAGCGTGTCCGCGGCCCCGGCGGAGACTCTCGCAGCAGGGGATCTGGGCGCCTGCCCGACATGCACTAGAGGCGCGCTTTGCAGTCCGCAACCGGAGGCGAGAGCAGGAGCGGCGCGTGGGCTTGCATTGTTTCTTTTTCAAGTGACACGCCAGTAAAGCCCAGTTAGGAGGGAGTTTTGTAAAATTCTTTTTCAAGCAATGCCGCTCGTATCCCAAAAGCTATACCAACCGAGAGAGAGATTTTTAGCAATACCAAACAAATCTAACACTCACACGTCATTTGGGGCCTGGAGCCCCTGCAAAATGATGTTTATGGAGGTTTAAAGTTTGCGGGGGGGGGGGGGCTGTTCACGCGCGCGCGAGACGTGCAGACAGGGTTGCCAGGTGAGAGCGAATGGCGCGGTTCACGCCTCGCACAACAGAGAGAGAGATGCGCTCTGCATGGTGGGACATAAAAGAGAGCGAGTACTTGGGCGAGTAGGCCGTGCGGTCGACGCTGCCGCGCGCGACTTTGCGCGCGAGGCGGCGCAGCTTGAGAACGGCGGTGGGCGAGAAGCCGCCGCCGAACGTCTCGTGGAGCAGCAGGTTGAAGTTGTTGCGCTTGACAAAGATCGCGTCGTGGTAGAAACCGCGATGCGCCTTGACGTAGCCGTGGCCGGTCTTGTGGGAGAAGGGTTGGCCGGGCTGCCCGCGCGCCTTGCAGCCCATGTTTAGGCGGCGGGCCTTCTCTTCGGTGTTGCCGAAGGCGTAGGAGTGGCCAACGGAGGCGGGCGTGCCGCCGCTCGAGGCGTTACCAACGCCCGCCGAGGAGGTCTTGAGGAGGGGCGTCCAGAGCTTGACTTCATTCACCTCATCGCATCCTCCCGGGCCAGCGTGGGGTTCCGCGAGGTCGACCTTGTACCCCTCGTTGTACTGCCGGGTGAGCTCTGGTTTCTCCTTGTCGCCGTGCACGACCGGCGCGTTGGCCGGTTTGGCCGGTTAGATTGTTTTGTGTTGTACCAACCGCGGGCGGGAGAAGGAGCCCGGTACGGAGGAGCGCATCGAAACGCACGACCACGCGCTGGCGAGACTGACTGACTGCTGCGTCCATGCCCTTCCTGCTCTGCTGCAGCCTGCTCGCCGCACTCGCAAAGGAGGAGTGCGCCGACTCCTCCTCTCTGGCCGTCGGCCAGCTGGCGGGAAAGCTCGCCGTCATCACTGGCGCATCGCGTGGCGTTGGAGCCGAGCTCGCACGGGTGTACGCCCGTGAGGGAGCGTTTGTTGTGGTGAACTACTTCAGCAGCAAGGAGAAGGGCGAAGCCGTCGCCGCCGAGATCAACGCCGCGTGGCCGTCGCGCGCCCTCGCCGCGCAGGGCGACGTGACGGTCAAGGAGGACATGGTGAAGCTGGTCGCTGATGCCGAGACGCACTTTGGCAGGAAGGTCAGCGTCGTTGTCAACAATGCGCTGCCCCGCTACAAGTTCGACCCGGGCTCATCCATGGCGAGCATTAAGACGGTGTCGACAGAGGACCTGGAGCAGCAGATGAGAGGTACGCTCGCCGGCGCCGTCAACATGGTGCAGGCAGCGCTGCCCTCGTTTGAGGCGTCCAAGTTCGGGAAGGTGGTCAACATCGGCTCCAACCTCGTCGACAGCCCTAGATGGTTATACAGATCCGTGTGTCCCGGCGAGCACTAGAGAGGACACGCAATCAACTGTATTCTCAATTCTAGTTGTAGCCGGTGTATGCACGCGATGCTGCACGACACCGTATTCACACCCTGACATTGGTGAGTTCACGCCGCAGGTGTACAACCCTGTCGTCACGTACTACGACTACACCGCGGCGAAGGCGGCGCTCGTCGGCCTCACGCGCACCACCCAGCCCCTTGCCCAGACACTTCCTTGAGCCTTCCCGCAGGCGGCGCTCGTCGGCCTCACGCGCAACCTCGCCGCGGAGCTGGGGCCGTCCGGCGTGCGCGTCAACCTGGTGGCGGGCGGCCTGCTCGAGACGACCGACGCGTCGGCCCTAACGACCAAGGAGGTGTTTGGCTTTGTGTCCGCCGGCACGCCACTGCGCAAGACGACGACGGTCAACGATTTTGCCGAGGCGTGCAGGTAGATGTACGCACGGTCCAACGCGTCGATTTGCACGACGCGCAATCGGCCGCCGACTGAGAGCACCCGGAGACGACACTCGCCTTTCGATCGCGGTGGGTGGCACGCCGCCGGCCTGCCTCCCAATCACCTGCCCACTGACAGAAGTAGATCGAGGGGAGGAACAGCCGGACCACCGCTGAACGGCGGCGCGTCGAAGAGGGAGTAGCACAGACGTCGACACTCAAGCAGGCGGCGCTGCCACACACACACACACAGGCGTGCGTCTTCTTCGCCTCGGACGCGTCGAACGCGGTGACCGGGCAGAGCCTGTCGGTCGATGGCGGGCTGACGATGCCCTGAGACCACCTCGCCGCTGCACAGCGCTTGCCGGAGCCCGACCTCTCCCAGTGCGGCGGGGGGCTGAGAATACCAAACGGCCACGACCTCAGGTTTAACAGACCGAGGGAAAGCGCTCGGGCGGCCGTACGTCGCCGACGATAGGCTATGCTAGGCCACGTGAGCTGTGAGCTGTGAGCTGTGAGCGTCGCCGCCCGCAGGCAGATTTTGTACGTACGTTGCATGTGGTGCGCGCCTCTCACGAATGTCGAATCGCCTCTGCGGCAGGGCCCCCTCATAGAAAGCATAGACCATAGTCCATAGAAAGAATACTGGTTGGGTAGTAGTCTAAGTTCTGAGCCTCGCGGCTTAACGGGTCTAAGTGTGGCTAGCCACGCTGGAGTGCTTACGCGGTCTAAGATCAGCGGGAGCCTCTTACACCGGCTAAGTCGGCCATGGCACGCGATATACGGCGCTCGCGCCCAAATTTTCTTCGCCTGCGCGGCGGGCGATCGATCCTCCTCATGCTTAGCAATCGCCGCCTCAGCATCCTCCTCTTCCGATTCTCGTTGCTGCTTCTTGAGCGCACTTCGGCGACATCTAGCCAAATAGTTCTCACAAATAGCCTCAAGCTCAAACAAACGCATGTCAGAGAAGCCTGTGTATGCTGGTCCTCTTTGAACGATCCGCGCGTGAGGTAGCATAGGGCCTTGTTGGCAGCAGCCAGCTTGTTGCGCTGCTTCGTTGCGATGAGCTGATTGGGATCGCAGAAGTGCATGCCAAGCACCGCCACAATCTTGAAGCAGAACACATCGCAACCGCATCGTCCGCACTGCCATCGGCATGCCGCGCCCGCCGCTTCGCCGCAGCCGCCTTAAGGCACGCATAGCGTTAAGGCACGCATAGCGGCAGCACATGGTACGGTGCGCGTACTTGAGCAGGCGTTGCGCGCCGCAAGTAGCGCACTGGCCCTGGGAGACGGTGATATGGCGTCGTGCGCGGCATACGCTGGTCGGGACCGCGTCCAGGTATTTTTCGGGTAAACCTGGACTTTTGCAGGTATACCCGGGTTTTGCCCGGAGTTGGCCTCGTGTCGTCTAAGTTCATGGCCCCCGGCCTTCCAGCGTCTAAGTCTGAGCCCGGCTCCGTGCGGGGGCTAAGTTGAGCGCTCGCTCGCTGCAGAGGCTAAGTGTAGAGCGACCCTCTAGCCCTACTACCCAACCATTGAAAGAATCACCGAGATCCGGGGAGGTCGTCGGGTGGGGGAACTGAAGTCTGAACGGCCCGCGGACTTGGAGCACTTGTGTCTTTGAACACATAAAAGAAAAGAAAGAAAGAAAAACGGATCGCAAAGCTAGGGCGGGTTCGAGGACCCAGAGTCCCAGACACGTCCCCACCTTTGATGTTTGAGCGCCCTCCTTCTCCGCCTCCTCCCCCGCCAGCACGCAGCAGCGCCTCGGCATGCCGCGTCGACCGCTCGCCCCCGCCTCCGCCGCCGCTCTCGCTCGCGCGCCACTGAATGCCTTCGCGCCACTGCGTCCTGCTCCCCCCGAAGCCGCCCCGGCCCTTCCTCCCCGCCCCCCCGCGCGCTGAGATGTGCTCGAGGTAGCGGGCTGACCCCCTGGACGTCTCCGGCCCCTTACTGCCCGCTGCCTTGTGGGTGACCCAGGTGTACCCGCATCGCACGAGGAGATCACAATTCTTTTGGCTGGGCAAGGGAGGGCGATATGGACTCACGCTCGCCGGGCGCCTCTGGGGTCCCGCCTGGCGCGCTCTTCCCCGGCCGCGACTTCAGCACCAACACCGCATCCCTCATCAACGACTTCCTCGATGACCCCACCTTCATCCAAGGCCTCAGCGAGACGGAGCTCGGCGGTCCGCTCGCTCCCGCCGCGCCAATCGCACCGGATCCCGTGCCGCCGGGTCCCGGCGCGCTGGCGCTGGCGCCGGGCAACGGCTTGGTCGTCGCGGAGCCCATGCCGGCGGGCTCGTGGCGGCTGGTGGTGATGGACCACAAGGTGCACTGCGACGCGGTGCACTGCCAGGGCCCGCAGCAGCTTCAGAAGCGCAGAAAGTGCGAGGTCGCGACGGTGAGCAACCTGCGGCAGTTCAACATCTCGGTGGAGCTGCAGGACGCGAACGGCGCCGTCGTCCGCGATCACGAGGCGGTCAAGCTCAGCGCGGCCGTCGTGTACGAGAACGGCGACGCCATCTCGCTGCGGCAGAATGAGCAGCCCTTTGAGGAGTCGTGCCAAGTGGAGGCGCGTGCGGCAGGAGCACCGCACGCCTCGCAAAGGGCCGCGCTTTGCTCAGCCACGCCCCCCCCCTCCCCCCAGGCCCTCCTCGTCCGCGGCGAGGTCTCCTTCACCTTGCGGCTGGGGACGCAGGCGCACCGCCGCCGCCGCCGCCGCCTCGGGTCCCGGAGCTTTATATGACACGAGGGGAGGAGGCACGAGATGTGGGGGAGGCGAGGGTGGGAGAGGCGCAAGGGTGGGCGCGAGAGGGGGCGGCGGCAGGGAACGTGAGAGACAGACAGCGCGCCGTGCACTTGAGCCGCTAACAAGCGAAGCTCTGCCGACGCCGAGGTTGGCTCAAGTCACCTCCGGGAGTGAGCGAGGCTCTCACTCCCCCGCAGGTCCTCACGGACAAGCACCAGAAGCGGCTCTTCCGCATCCAGATTAGCGCGCCGGAGCAGCCCGCGCTGTGGGTGCGGCAGCCGCCGCCCCTCGCCGCATCCGCCGCCGCCGCAGCCGCCACAGCCGCAGCAGCCGCCGCTGCCGCCGCTGCCGCCGCCGCTTCCCTCCCTCACCCTCCTCCCGGCTCCACGTCCACGCCCCTCCCCCTCCTCCCCACACCAGGTGCAAACCATCCCGATGCGGTCCGTCGTCAAGCTGCCCTGCATGCGCAGGGACCGCAAGGCTGGGGACGGCCCCGACGGCGGCATCTTTTTCAATCCCCCTGTGGACCCGGTCTGCCCCGTGACGCCGCCGACGCCGTCGGCCCTGGCCGCCCTGAAGGAGGAGCTCAAGGAGGAGCTCAAGGCGGAGCTCAAGGCGGAGCTGAAGGAGGAGCTGTGCGTCGCTCTAGAGACACGAGCGCTCTCACACACGCCAACCACAAGCGTGCCCCAGCGCTTGCGCCGTGTCTACCACGCATCTCGTGCCCCTCCGCCCTCCTCGCCTCCTCCCCTCCTCCCCGTGCCCTCCCCCTCCGCCCGCACCGGAAGCCTCTCCTCCGCGAAACCAGGCGCGAGGAGCTGCTCGCCGAGCTCAAGGCCGAGATCGCGACGCAGATGGGCGCGCAGGCAGTCGCGGCCGCGGCGGCGCGGCAGGCGGCGCCGGCGGCGGCGCCTCTCGCCCCCTTCAAGGTGATGTCGGCAAAGATGGAGGAACTCGGTCTGCGGCGGCTCTGCGGCGCCCTCTCTGTCGCGGCGCCCGCCCTTCCCAGTCCCGCGCATTGTGCGTTCCGATAGGCCTCGACGACGGCCTGCCTCCCGCTGGCCGCAGCCTCCCGCTGGACCGGCAGCTTCCCCCGTCGAGGCACGCGCCCGGACGGAGCAGTGCGGGACACGTCTGCCACGCGCCCCCAGACATGCCCCGGACGTGTCGTAGGCACGCGTCGGACAGGCTCCCGGCGCAGGACGCACAGCGGCGGTGCGTCGTGGCGCCCGCCGCCGTCAACGCCGCCGCCGCCGCCGCGGTCGCCGCCGCCAACGCCGCCGCGAATGAGTGCCCTCGCCCGCCGTGAGGATGAGGCTGCATGTTCGCTGTCCCAGCGTTGCATGTTTTGGATGTATCCCTAGGGAGGAACGGCATGAGCGTGGTCCGGGGAGGTGTGATCGGCCCTCACTCTAGGCTGAGGGCACGGATCCGCGCGCGAACCGATGCTTATTGTTCGCGCCCCGGCCTCGATCGGAGACGGTGTACCCTGTGATGAGTCTCCCCCCCTCTCTCCATCGCGCGGGCGCTGATATGTCGAACTGCGAGATGTGGGGACAAAAAAAACATCTCTTTCCCGCCTGGGCGGGACAGCGGGTGGGCGCGCGGTGAGGCGTGGCGTGTGAGTGTGTGCGACTGCAACGACGGACCGCTCGCAAGAGACCATTGGGTTTGTACTATTACAGTTGTAACAACGAAGGACAGGACGAAGGGACGTCCGCCGCAATTCGGACAATGCTCTTTCCCACGCCCGCCACACGGATTGAGGATGGCTTTACAACCTCACCCGCGATCAGCAATACCGCAGAGCCGTGCACGCGGCTCACCACTCATACCTGCTGGGCACCAACCTTTGGGTCCAGATGCCTATCCCTCTATTGAAGAGGGACGAGGGACGCCTCACGAGCCTACGGAGGGCCTCGACCCGTCTTCTTACTGGTCAGACCACTTCAATCCCCACGAGAATGTCGGCTAACTAGGTAGGTCATAGACCTTCCCGAACCCCGCATGTCCGCATCGGGGGAGGGCGGCTCGTAACTGAGGTTCGCCGTCGGAGACAGCCGTCCTCCCCTCAACCCGACGAGAGTGGGCGGGCAGTCCTCGTGGCTGCAGTCGCGCTTCCGAGCCGACTCCGCCCCTCTCTCCAACCGGCCATTCCAACGGCCAGGCCGCTCGCTTAAGGCTGATTGGCTAGACGAGCGGCCTACCTCCAACGGGGCTGACTGGCACAACGAGGAGAGGTCATCCGGATGTGGCGGGACGCCGCCGGGCACCTGGTTGCTCTCCTCCGCCAGACAGCCCCTCCCGACGGGGACGCCATCACCCTCGCCCAGGGATCTACAACGCTGTCTTAAGGTCCGACAGGTTCGGCACCGGGCACCGCCTCGGTATACAAAATGCGCCTGCGGGCGGACCCTCACAGATCACAGATCACAACGAAGGCGCTCTCAAAAGAAAAAAACACCAAAACCCACCGCTGTCGCGCAGACGACTCATCAGGCGGCGACCCAGGCGGCGACCCAGGCGGCGACTCAGGCGGCGACCCAGGCGGCGACCCTGGCCGGAGAACGAGGCTGCTATCCCGCCATGACCACCACCGTGGCTCGCTACCAGCTCCCGCACGGAGCCCTGTGCGTGTCGAAGGGCAACCTCGTCGCGTTTGACGGCTGCGCGATTGTCAACGCGGCCGACACAAAGTGCCTGTACGGCAAGGGTGTCGACGGCGCGGTCAACAAAGCGGGCGGGCCGGCGCTGATCGAGGCGCGCAAGCAGCTGCCGGTCCGCGCGGGGACGCGCGACGTCCGCTGCCCGGTCGGCGATGCCGTTGTCACGGTCGGCGGCAATCTCCGCTGCCGGCACGTGATTCACGCCGTCGGGCCAAACTTCAATCCCAAGGCGCAGTGGGTGCAGAAGGTGGCGCCGGACGGCGAGGAGAAGCTGCACTCCGCCTACCTGAGCGCGATGCACCGCGCCAAGGAGCACGGAGTCCGGACCCTCGCCTTCTCGCTCCTCTCCGCGGGCTTCTTCCGCGGTGTGCGCGCCAGAGCGCAGCCCAGTCCACACCCGTCCGCGAGTGCACTCTGCCGTGCAAGTCGCCCTGCCGACTGCCCTGCCGCCCTGCTGCGGAGAGCCGCGCTGCTTGCGCGCACGCACGCGCGCGCTGCCCCCACCCCCCGCCCCCCGCCCCTGTGAGCCGCCCGCAGGCCCAAAGCCGCTTGTGGACCTGCTTTCGATCGCGTGCCGCGCCATCCGGGAGGGAGCCTACCCTGGCCTGGAGGAGGCGCGCGCATGCACGCGCGCACGCACGCACACTCACTCACTCACTCACTCACACTCACACTCACTCACTCACACTCACTCACTCACACTCACACTCACTCACTCACTCACTCACACTCACACTCACTCACTCACACTCACTCACTCACACTCACACTCACTCACTCACTCACTCACACTCACTCACTCACTCACACTCACTCACTCACACTCACACTCACTCACTCACACTCACACTCACTCACTCACTCACACTCACTCACTCACTCACTCACTCACTCACACGGTCCTGAGGTGTGCTCCTCCACACAAGCGTTCAACTTCAACCCCCGAGCAGGTGCACCTCGTCTCGTTTGGCGGCGGGGAGGTCGGACCGCTCAAGCAGGCGGCGGGCCGCATCGGCCTCGCCCCCGCTGGCGGCGGAGGAGCAGGCGGCGGAGCAGGCGGTGGCAGCAGCAGCAGCGAGGCGGAGGGGCTGCGGCGCTTCTTTTCGCCGTCCGGCGATACCGGCGGCGGCGGCAGTGCTGGCGGCGGCGGCAGTGCTGGCGGCGGCGGCAGAGCCGGCGGCGGCGGCAGCGCCGCCGCCAGCGGCAGCAGCGGCGGGGGCCCCGGCGCCGCCGCCCCCCGGCCCGGCCCAGCCCCCGCGGGATCGGCGGAAGACGCGCCCATCGTGCTAGACGACGACGAGGAGGAGGAGGAGCCCGCTTGCCGGAAGCGGGCCAGGCACCCTCCTCCCGCGGACGCCCCTCCTCGTACCCTGCACGCGGGCGTCGAGCGGCTCACGCTGCGCGGCGGCGTGCTCGACGACGCCATCCTCGCCCGCGTGACTGCCATCGCGCAGCAGTGCAACTGCGTCGGCTGCGACGGTCGCGGGCTCGCCGACGCGGTCGCGCGCAAGCTGCCGTACGGAAGCAGCTACGCCGACCGCCGCAAGGCCGCCTCCAGCCGATTCGCCTGCCCCGAGGATCGCGCCGTGCCCGGGACGATCGACGTGCGCCGCCCGCCGACGCCGGCGGCCGCGGGCGGCCTCGGGCGGCCGTGGGTGATCAACTTGTTTGCGCAGTGGGAGATGGGCGCCGCTGGAAAGTACAACCGAGTGCCGCCGCCCGCCGGCGTCGTCGACACGGCAGCCGCCCGCCAGCAGTGGTTCCGCGACGGCCTGGCCGCCATCGGGCGCCTCGCCCCCGCACCGGCGTCGGTCGCCTTTCCACACCAGATCGGTTGCGGCCTCGCGGGCGGCAACTGGGCGACATACGAGGCGATGCTCGAGGATTTTGCCACGGCGCACCCGCACATCCGCTGCTACATCTGCACGCTTGCCGGCTCGTGATCGCACTGTCGGCGGCGGGCCGGCCTTGTCGCCTCACGCGCAAATTTGCTGTCCCCGGCGGGAGGGGGGGGGTGGGGGGGGGTGCACGGTAGGCCAGAAAATAAAAGTACAACGGTCGGAAACTCAGACGAGATGGGTATGGAGGACGCGACCACTGCCACCACGCATCCGACTATGTGGTGTCCAACCCCGCGGCCCGGGGCCCCCGGCGCGGGGCGCCCTGGGGCACACGATCTCTTGGTGCTAGCATTCGGCACGAAGGAGGAGGTGGCGGTGGGGGTGGAGGGTGGGGAGGAGGGGGGCGTGTCTGGGGAGATGGGGGATCGGGTGGAGGGAGGAGCGGAGGAGGGCGGCCCATCGAGTGGAGGGGGGTGCGCGGGGGGGGGGAAGCGAACCCGGAGACGCAGACAACAACCGTCACGCGATCATAGACGTGCGGCACGAAGACTGGCCGGGTCCGAATAGTGATGCCTGCAATGGTCCTGGTGCGTGCGGCCGGGGACGCGGGTAACGTCCCGGCTTTTTGTGTGCGTAGTACGTCTACAAGTTGCTATGTCTATGTTCCTCGACCGGCTGAAACCCGCTTCCCCCCACCCCGCCCCGACCATGCCAAGAGCGAAGACTGCACCCCCCCACTGTCTCTTGCAGGCGAGGAAAGCACAACTCAAATCGATGGGCTTGCCCCATCCCGGTTCCCGGAGTGGTTCGACTCCACACTTCCCGCACACAAATCCGAGACGGTGATGGATGCGTCGTACGGTGGTCTCATGCCCAGTGAGGTAGTGCATCTGACCACTCCGGATCCTGCTGAACAAGTTCCTCTTGTAGCTCGATCGGTCACACCGCCATCGCCGTCGGGGAGAGGGGGGACGACACTGCTTCTCTGCAGCGTGCACCTCGATCCTGTACCGTGTTTGTTATGACCCCCTCCCAATGAACACACCAGTGAGTGAGGGTGGGCGAGACGATCGAGGGGTCCCGTTCCATGCGGAATCGACCCTATCCAGTGCTCAAGTGCTCAAGTGCCTTCGGCAACTCTATCGAGAAAGTTTAAGAAAGTTAATCGTAATCGTAACCTCGGGTAGGGATCCCTTATATAGATGTTAAGTGTGGGTTAAGAGGGAGATTCGCGCGAGCTGCGGGACCGCCGGGACGGCGGGCGGGTGATTGCGACTCGCCGCCGCTTTTGGCGACTTTTCGCGACTTTTGGGACGAGCGATCGACAGAGGCCAAGAACGATATGGCGGGCGAGGCCGTCACCGACGGCCATGATCGTGGCTGACGACGGCGGCGACGATCCCCTGGCGGACCGCCGCGAGGACCGGGAGGCGGCGGCGGAGCGGGAGAGGAAGGCGAAGGTGGCGAAGCTCAAGGCGCAGACGGCGAACGCGAAGACGAATGGCCATCTGTAAATTTAACAATAAAAAACAGCGACACATGGGTTGACATTGTAGCTAAGATTAAGAAAGTGTACGAAATTTAAAACTGCATAGTTCTAGTGAGACGCACGTTACTAAATGAGTGGTCTTTATGTGTTTTGAATACTGGTCTGTATGAACCATCTTCAGCCACGTTATGGTCTACTACTACTGGTAAGCCGTCGTATAGTCGTTTGTACATTTTTAGAGGATCGCCTTGAAAGCTTTTATTGCACGCTGCAACGACCGTCTTGTACGTGATACCCTTTCATCTCCAACTCCCAATCGAATTTTCCAAGTCCTTTACCAATTAGTTGTTTTCCGTCGTTCATTTGTGCGTACATAGCTATCAATTCGTCTCTTTTACCGTCTTCATCAACAAAGAAGAATGAATCAGTGTCTCCGTAGAGCGGTGTAGCGTTGCATGCCTCAGCGGCGAAGTGCAATCGATCCATGATTAGTTTGCTCCAGCTGAGAATGTTGACTCCCAAATGAACCCTGTTGTAGTGTTTGCTTGTCGCTTTAACTACTTCAATTCTCGCGTTGGTACCGACGAAGGCGATTGAACGAATTCGTGCATAGTGTTTTTTAAGGTACGCTGAATAGTCTTTTAGTTTAATATATTTGTAATCGATTTCAACCGCTTTCATGGCAAGAATTCCGTACGATGACACCGTACGGTGCCTTCATGTGCCCGGTGTGCTACCTGGCGTATCACCTGAGGTTCACCTGAGGCGTATCACCTGAGGCTAGCTGCGAATTCACTCCAGAGGGAGTGTTTGCGTACGCCCTGTCGCTGCGGCAGGAGCGCAGCTCTGGCACGCGAGTGGGGACGGTCACGGCGAAGGAGGTGGCTGCGTTCTTCTCGACGGAGGGAGCGCCGAAGCGAGCGAGCAACTCGATCATCAGGACTGCGCTCACGTGCCTGGAGAAGGTCCCGCCGCCCGCTGCGGTGTTCCAAGAGCAGAAGGAGGCGCTGAACAGGGCGCTTGCGGAGCTGGAGGCGATGCGCGCGTCCAACTCGAGCTGCAGGCAGGGAGAGTGCCTGGGGGAGACGGAGCCGTCTCTGGCTGCTGGCGACGGAGCGAGCGATCTGGTCGACTTGGAGATGGCAGCGCCGGCCTCCGAGCTCGCGATAGTGCCGGCGCCAGCAGGGCAGCGGTCGGCGGAGGAGGAGCGACTCGCCGCCGAGAACGCGGAGCTGCGCGAAAAGGTGGGAAGGCTGGAGAAGATCTCGCAGGCCGTTCGGGCCCTTACAGCTGCAATCGACGGGCCATAGGGATCAGTCGAATGAGACGGCTGCTTCCATGCGAATGCGAACGCGAATGTGCACGCGATGTTATTGTATGTTATATGAGCGTGTTGACACGGGTGTGTGGGGGATGAAATGCGATTGGCTACAATGATACGAGGAAGATGAGCTGATTTCTAGTTGCATGCGCTCAGCGAAAAGAAATCACGCAGTAAAACATCGGAGTACTTATAGAGGCTACAGCTTCGCAAAAAAGACCCGATGCGCGCCGGGCTGCGACGGCCCGGGATGAGCTCCCCACGATGCGACTAAGTGAGATCAATTGACCTACCGGACCTATAGTCCACCCCTATCATGTCTATACTGACTGCAGACGACCACATGCCACACAGCATCACGCACAAGCACAAGACCCCGGATCGCAAAAAAGACCCGCGGTGCTCACACACACCCACGCGCTCGTGCATGCCGAACCAGCTCTAAAAAAATACCACCGGGACCGCCTCGCCAAGGCGCACAATAGTCAGACTGACAGTGTTTTCCAGTTGTGGCATCCTCGGCAGCCAGAAATAAATGGGGACCGGCAGACGGTCACGCAGAGGGTACGGGGTTGAGAGCATTTTCCAGCGGCCCAGGATGATGCATCTGGAAAATGCTGTCAGTCTGACTATTGTGCGCCTTGGCAAAGCGGTTCCGAAGTTATTTTTTACGAGCGCGGTGGACTTCATCTTGCCGGTCAACTGCCGGCGGTCGACAACTTGCCGTTCGAGCAGCGTCGGGTACCGCCGGCAAGATGAACTCACCTGAAGCTGAGCCGCGGCATGCCGCCCCGCCTGCGGCGTGCCGCCCCCGG